>NC_091846.1:24480166-24783196 GCF_037783145.1 Equus przewalskii
TAAATAGTAAATACAATGGATCTGCTCTTAAAACCTATCATTCTCTTTTATGCTGACAGTCCTGATTGCTATATGTTTTATTCTCCAGTGTAGTGAGGCTAAAACTCTGAGTGGGGCTTGAGGGTAGGGAGGAGCATGGATTGCCTGGATGTATAATGGTGTGTTATATTCTCCATGTTGATGAAGAACTTGCATTTCTTGTACAACTGGATAAGTAGAACTGTAACTTGTGTTTCAGTATCACACAGTGACTTTAGCATGCTTTTGATAGTCCTTCAAGACTGACAACAATCTCAATCCCCTACCCTTAGGTTTTGATGTCAGAGATTTTGTCAGGGTTGAGGTTAATAAGTTCCAGGACATTGCTTCTCTCCTCACCCTGTCCCACGTAGTCAGCTGCCTTGGTGTTATGGAGACAGTTCCTTCACTTCCTCTGCCAGTTATTCCAGGTGAAGTAATACCCTCCAATGGAAGAGGATATGGTGTCCAGCTCTGTTCAGGAGCCATGGGGAAGACAAATTATGGGGTTCTGCTCTTTCCTCCACTGCGATTCCAAGCAGAGCAGCTACACTTTTTTCTGTGTGACATATTAATATGGCTCTGCTTAATTAAGACTTTCTTTAAAGACAAGGTTCTGTAACTACAAGAGATTTGCATGCAAACCACCAAACAAGATGAGACTTAAGTTTGTGCTCCTGCTTCTCTTGGATGGTGTCTTGCTCCCCGTCATGGAAACTTTGCATGCCGTTGCCCGTGGGGTGCCTTCCTTGTCCTTGACCCAGGAACCCCACACACCCCATCACTTCCCAACCCACCCAGAATCAGGCCCATTAGGAGATACTTCTAGTTACCACTTCTTTCAGCAGGAGCTAAGGAAACCAGAACATTCCCTTCTTCCCCACCCCCTACTTTCCCAACCCAGACTCACAGCATTAAAAAGGATTGTTTCCAGAAGATTTGCGACTTGATGTATCACTTTACCCAGGTGACCCTCCTTGGGAGAATAAAAACATTTCATCCTGCGCACTCACTCTGTGGTTATTCTCAGTACATAATCGCGAGACATTTGATGTCCGCAGTGAAGGTAAAAGGGAGATGGCCTTGATAGGGTCAGTGCGGCGCTAAAGTGAAAGACCACAGTGACTGAAAGTGGAACTTTGAGTACAGCAAATCCGACTTGCCACCGTTTGCTTAGAAGAAGTTATTTGGTTAGGAACTGGAAGGGCCGGTTCTGCTAATCTTATACTGTGAGCTGTAAGATGAGCTGTGATGAGTTAGAGCAGCTGTGATTTTTAGACCCACACCTGAGGGCTAGACTTGGCCCAGAGGATTTCTTAATAGATGTATTTCACGTATTTATACTTATTTTCAAGTGGTAAAAGTCATTGAGAAAGAGAAGTGTTTTCTGTAAGGGGTAGGAGTGTTAGAGCATCAAATGCTTCAAAAACTTCTTACTGCAGTGGAGGCGTGCATTTCAAGAGGTCAAAATTTTCCATCTGAGGTTATTGACATGTTCTGGCCGGAGGATAGAGGAACCACAGAGGGAAAGGGCTCTGGCTGAAATGGAAGCGAGGACTTTATTTCCTGCTTGACCTTTAGGCCCGCCCAAATGACCTCTGCCCTTTAGAAACATCCTTGGGAAGATTGACAGGCACCTTTCTTCCAGGCACCTCATGGTACCTCTCTGAAGTGGAAAAGACAGACTTTTGATGGGTTTGGGGAAGCACAGGGAGTGGGTACCTGGGAGGTCACAGAGCCCCAATCAGAGATAAAGTCAAGATCCTGTCTCCTGGAACAGTAAACTGCCCTTGACAGTGGTTTTGTACTGTTTGTTTTTAAACAATGGGTGTATTTCTGGAATGCGTGATCATGAAATTTACATAAGAGTTATCATTACTGAGTGACTCTGGGATAGCTCCATCCTAAATCTCCAAAGGAGAATGCAAGAGAATTCTTGGGATTATTGTCATCTGTGCTATTAATCTAAAAAGTTTCTAAAACAGAACTGTGATTGAGGGGGCTGTGTAGCCTCAGCTGGCTAACCTCTGTGAACCTCAGTTTCCTCACTTTGAAGGCTCTTTCCGTATCCATACCTTATGGTTAATACTAATTTCCATTCATGAACTATTACTGGTCAATTACCCATATGTTGATATTTTCTACGTATACCAGTCTTGGAGTAAAAATGCCTGTAAATCTATTTGATTTTCAAGTACTAGACTGGATAATTTTATTTGCCATTAAATAATATTCGTTAAGCTTTGGTGGATGGAAGCACTCAAGTTTGATATTTCTGTGATTTAATGAACAAAACCATGTGTATGCTTCATGGATCTTGATCAACTCCTCCTCCAAACATCGTATTGTTAATTGTTTTAATTACAAAGTAATTAAGGCTTGTTGGGAAAAAAAATAATACAGAAGTGTAGAAGGTAAATGTCTTCTCTTTCTTCTCCCCAATCCCAAAGGTTTTGGTGTGTGTATTTTATATATATATACACAATTTTTAAACTATGTAATTTTATATATAATATTTGTTATATGTAATATGTAATAGAATCATATAAATAATTTTTGTGTAAAGTGATTACATTACTTATATTATCTGGTGACAGTCTTTTTCGCTGGACATTTTATCTCAGACATCCTCTGGAGTGGTATTTATAGACCTACCCTAGTCTTTCCAATCCCAGCGTTTGATTTTACAGGTTCAGAGTCTTGCTTTTTCAGTCTGTCCAGGTATTGTTAAAAAACAGTGAACAAGGGGTCGTGAAATTAGTACGTTTCTTGTAGAAAAATCAATTATACAGATAAACAAAAAGAAGAAAAATTTCCTGTAATCCTTTCATATAGAGATAACTATTGTTAGTATTTTGATATAATGTATATAGTTAAAAGAATTTTATATACATACAAATATACACGTGTACACATATGTATGTATTTTAATTTGAAAATATTCTGTTCCATTGCTATTTTATAACATTATTCTTCCTCTCAAATATATGAGAATTTTTTTCCATGTGGTATAGGTATTTGAAAACTTTTTGATAAAATATTCGTTATTTATCTTTGAGAAATCCTGATTTAAGCTCCCACCAGCTGTGTGAAGAGTGTTTATTTCCCTTCATTCTAACTGATCCTGTGAATTAATCAGTTTTTTTAATCTTTGGTACTCTGTTAGGTAGAAAATAGCATCTTATTTTAGTTAGTGTTTGATTATTAATGAACTTAAATATCTTTTCCTCTATTAATTACTGAAGGTATTCTATTATAAATGGCTTATTTTAGTCTCTTGCCTATTTTTACATTGTAGTGTTTGTTGTTCCCCTAGTGACTTTTGAGGGATCTTTGTATATTATGGGTACCTAACATACCCAGTTTGTCTACTTAGGCTATTTCAGGTGAGTTATAACGTGGTTAAATATTTGGGCCCTAAAGCCAAACAGACATGGTTTGAGTACTGACCCCACCCTTTACTAGTTATCTGACTGGTAAAGTTCCTCAACCTTTTAAGTCTTAATGTCCACATCTGTAAAACCGGGACAATAATGGCGCCTACCCTATATAGAGTTGTTGTAAAAATTAAATGGATATGTCCTCAAAGTGCTTTAACACAGTGCCTGGAATATTGAAAATGCTTAATAAATGTGAGCTATTTTTTTCTCAATGATAATTGAGAACGCAGTAGTATAAAAGATACGCCATACTCATTAGTATAATTACATATAACAGTGACTTTCTTTGTTACTAAATTATACTAAAATGGAACTTGTGCCCTTCTAAAAATAATCTATATATCATATGAACAGTCATAAAGTAATTTCACATTTGAGCCTGTATAGTTTGTTTAGTTGGTTAGAAATCGATGCTGGGACTTACAGTTTAAGTGGCTACCAGTGTCGTGTGGACAGCCTCATACCCACCCCAAATGCACAGAAATGCCAGATAACATATGTAGCTGAGATGAACAGAAAGGGAAATCCCAGGTGCTGGAAACAGAAAGAACTTGATGGCACTCACTTAAGCTCGAGATGAAGCCACGGTAGTCCGCAGGAGTACCCAGTTTGGACACGGGCTTTTAGGGGCCGGGCCCTGGGACTGTGCCCCCTACATAGTAACTGGAGTTGAGCTCTCTAGTCCGCAGCAGGCAGAGAACTGAGTCAAAACACCCTACAGAAAGTGGAGAGCCTCAAAACTGAGACCCTTGCTCTGAAACTAGAATACCCAGACCCTGGCCAGCAAAGTGTCAAGGAAGTTGACCATAAGGCTGGCAAGCAATACGTTAATATTGGACAAAGTGGGCTCTCATAGACTAAGTTTTTAAGGATACAAAGAAAGGATTCATCAAAATGATGTGCCAACATGAGACTGCGCCTAACAGCATAACCTCTGAATACATGAAACACAAATTGACAAAATTACGATGAGATATTATTGATAAATCCACTTCTAAAATGGGGATTTTTAAAAACACACCTCTCTCAGAAACTAAGAGATGGAGCAAGCAGAAAGTTACTAAGGATATGGAAGATTTGAATAACCCAATCAAGCTTAATCCAGGGGCCCGCCCTGTGGCCGAGTGGTTAAGTTCCTGCCCTCCACTTTGGTGGCTCAGGGTTTCGCCAGTTCAGCGGATCTTGGGCACAGACATGGTACTGCTCACCAAACCATGCTGAGGCAGCATCCCACATGACTCAATTAGAAGGACCCATAACTAAAAATGTACAACTATGTACCAGGGGTGCTTTGGGGAGAAAAAGGAAAAATAAAATCTTAAAAAAAAAAAAGCTTGATCTGATAGAAATATGTAGATACCTATATCCAATAAAGAACATATATTTTCTTCAGTACACAAGAAATATTTACCAAGATTGATCTGTACTTGGCCGTAAAGAAAATCTCAAGAAATTCTAAACAGATATCCAAGTCCATTCTGGCTGCTATAACAAAAATACCGTAGACTGTGTGCCTGATAAACATTTATTTCTCATAGTTCTGGAAGCTGAGAAGTCTTAAGATCAAGGCAGCGTCAGATACAGTGTCTGGTGAAGGCTTGTTTCCTGTTTCATATATGGCTATCTTCTTGCTGTGTCCTCACATGGCAGAAGAGGCAAGGGAGCTCTGTGGGGTCTCTTTTATAAGGGCACTAATCCCATTCCTGCGGGCTCCACCCTCTTGACCCAATCACCTCCGAAAGGCCCACCTCCTAATGCCATCATATTGGGTATTAGGTTTCAACATATCAATTTTAAGAGGACACAAACATTCAGTTTATGGAAGCAGGTATCCTCGTTTGATTAGAGAAGAAGTTGCATGGGTAAGGCTGCAAACATAAGTTTGGGAGAAACTTAGATGCCAGGATTTTGACAAGCAGTGGAGAGCCACTGAATGGTTTGGAGCTGGGAACCTGTAGGCTCTGCATTAAAAGATGACTGGAATTGAGGCCAAGTTACTCCCTGAGTTTTCAAGGGCTAATGAGGAAAGAACCAGCTCCAAATAAATCATGAGTTTTTGCAAAGTGAAGGCCAACTAGTGTCACAAGGCTGCAGTAGTTCAAAGAAAGTAAAGTGGAAAAATTAAGCTTTTGCAGTATATTTCCCACCTCACCTTAGACCTCTATTTCTTTGAAAGTATATAGCTGAAGCCACAGGGTAATTTAAGATCATATTATAAGAAAAATGTTTAATTAGGCACATCTACTATATAATAAGTTCAGAATATTTAATCATATTTTCAATTTCATTTGGGAAAAGCTTTGACTTTCCATGGAGTCCCTGGAATGTTTTAATTAGATATTTGATGCATCTTCTATTTTCACCTACACCTGTAGCACATACCAGGTGTTTAGGTTTTGGACCAGATATTGGTCCAATAAATATTTGTTAGATAGATAAATGAAAATCTAGAACCTCTTTTCTACTTGTGAACAAGTTAGATTTCAGAAGGCTATTGTTAAGTACGATTGTGTAGAAATCAAAAATGAATTTAAGAAATACTTCCCAGGAGTCCCCAGAAGGATTTCCACTAAAGATAGTTATAAATCAATCACTCCCACAAAACTTTAACATTAGGTCTGTTTTTCTCCTTTGGGATCATATACAATCTATCAAACATCCTTTTCTAGAATTGGCTATCTTGGTCTACATTGAAAAGCTGTGGAGGCAGATAACCCTTCTCTTCGAGGATATCTGCAGTGTTTTAAGTTATATCTTAGCAAAGTTACTCACTTGAAAACCACAATATTGAGTCAACTCTCCACTTACTCAGTACCTGCTCCAGTGGAGATGAATAGGATGGGAGAGAAACCAAACAGAATGCTTGTGTTTTAAATCCGTGATCACCTAATTATTACTTACAAAAGAAAACACAGTAACTTTGTAGTAAAGGACTCTGGCAGACATCATGTACCTTATGATTTGATGCACTAAAAAGGACACATCAGGGGGCCGGCCCAGTGGTGCAGCGGTTAAGTTGGCACGTTCTACTTTTCGGTGGCCCGGGGTTCACCGGTTCAGATCCTGGGTGCAGACATGGCACCGCTTGGCACACCCTGCTGTGGTAGGTGTCCCACATATAAAGTAGAGGAAGATGGGCACAGATGTTAGCTCAGGGCCAGTCTTCCTCAGCAAAAAGAGGAGGACTGGCAGTAGCGCAAGGCTAATCTTCCTCAAAAAAAAAAAAAAAAGGACACGTCATTTATGTGGTATTCTTGCCAAAAATACATACCTAATTTAAATTGTAAGGAAACAGACAAGCCCAAACTGAGGGATATTCTGTGACTAGCCTTTTCAAAAGTGTCAAGCTGATGAAAGAAGGGCTGAAGAACTGTCCCAGATTAAAGGAGACATCACAACTAAATGGAATATGGGAGCATGTCCCATATTGAATCCTAGTCCAGAAAAAGAACAACTTGCTAAATTTGGAAAGGGTCTGTAGTTTAGTTAATAGTGGTAGATCAATGATAACGTTCTGATACTGATGATTGTGCTGTGGTTATATAAGCTGTTAACATTTGGGGAAGTTGGGTGAAGGGCATATGGGAATTCTTTGAACAATTTTGTAGGTTTTTTTAATTCTGAAATTATTTCAAAATGAAAAGTTGTCATTGAAAGAAAAATATTTTTTAAAAATGTGATCACTAGCCTTGAATGTTGCTCAGCCAGCCTACCCTGTGCCCCTACAGCATTCACTCTTGCAAACTTCCAGACACTATTTCATAACACTTGCCTTTCTCTCCAACCCTTCCATAGCTCCTCCGCCAAACTCATTCACTGTGAAGAGAGGCCATCAGAAGAATGTCCTCAGGCCCACCTCCCAGCACCGGTGACTCTACTCTGCTTTATCTCTGATCTTTGTGGATAAGCTGTTCCTGCTCCTAGCCAACGCTAACCACTAGTTTACCAGAGCTCATCCTCTCTTATCTATTCCAGAAAATTGCTCCAGCAAATCTTCCCTCTGTCTCTTCGTTATTTTTTTCTCTCTCTCTGCTGGATAATGCCTGGAATCATGGAAACATACTGTTATTTTTCCCATCGTAAAAAAAACAGCTCTTGAGACCCCTTTTCCCCTTGAGCCACCTTCTGCAACATTTCTCTTCTTCTCTTTACAATAAATCTTTTGAAATTTGTTTACAGTTGCTGTTACCAATTTCTGCCCTCCCATTCTTTCAGGAAACCAGTCCAGCGGGACTTTTGCCCCGCTCCTCCACCAAACTGCTCTTGCGTGATTCCTACTGGCCTTCATGTTTCTGTATCCAGTGGTCAGTTAGTTCTCTCTCCTTATCTGATGTGTTCAGCAGGGCTTTTCAAAGATTGCTCCCTCTCCCCTGCTGAAATCTAGCTTCACGAGGCCTCTAAGTCACCTCAGCCACCTGATTTGTCTCCTACCTCTCCAGGAGCTCCTTCTTGGTATTCTTTGCTGGTCCCTCTTCATTTTCCTAACCCTTTATGTTGGAGTGCGCCAAAGCTCAGAACTTGGACCTCTTCTCTTCTTTATCTATATTCACTCTGCAGGTGATCTTATCCAATCTCACAGCTTTAAATACTATCTGTATGCTGATGACGTCAAATTAAATACCATCTATAGCCGATGACGTCAAATAAGCGTGGACCTCCAGACACTATATCCAGTTTCCTACTCACCGTTTCCTAATTGGATCCCTAATGGGCTTAACAGATCTAAAATTGAGCCCCTGCTATTCTCCACCCCCAGGCATGCTCTCCATCCAGTCTGTTCCACATCAGTTAATGGCAGCTCCATCCTTCCAATGGCTCGGGTCAAAGGCCTTAGATTCATCCTTGACTCTTGACTTTCTCATATGCCACGAAGAATCTGCCAGCAAATCCTTTCACCTCTACTGTCAAAATATACACAGGATCTGATGACTCCTTGTCATCTCCACTGCTAAGACCTTGACCCAAGCCACCATTGTCTCTCACCTAGGTTATTGCATCAGCCTCCCAGCTGGTCTCACTGCACCTGGCTTTGGTCTCCTTTGGTTTAATCATGACACAGCAGTCAGAAGGATCCTTCAACACACATGTCAAATCCTGCAACTCCTTTGGTAAGAACACTCTTCCTGCGCTAACTTCCTACATCACTTACTGTGAAAGCCAACATCCTGTGTGATCAGGCCTTTCTGACCTCATCTGTTGCTACTCTACCCTCATTCTTTGCCTTATCACATTGGCCCTGAAAATGGCAGGTGTACCTTTCCCTCAGGACCTCTGTGCTTGTCCCTTCTGCCTGGAATTTTCTTACCCCGGATATCTGCAGGGTTTGCTCACTCACAGTGAGTCCTCCCTCACTGTGAGTGCTCGCTTTCCTCATGTTTCTACTCACATGTTGCTTTCTCAGGAAAGCCTCTCCTGATAACTGCATTTAGAATTTCAATTCCACATCACCCTTCTCCCCCAAAAGGACATCCACATATTACACACACACAGACTTCTATTCTCCTTCCCTGATTTAATTTTCCTCCATAAAACTTATCACTGTCTAATATATTACATACTTAGTTATTGTGTATACCTTGAACTTTTGCTCATTCCCAAGTGGCATATAAACCCCAAAAAGTCAGGAACTTTTGTCTTATTCATGTACTGTTTTATTCCAGTGCCTCTGGTGGTAGCTGGCACATAGTAGGTGCTCAATAAATATTTGTTGAATGATTGAATGGATGCATGAATCTGCACTGGATCCTCAACACAAACTTTGGTGAAACAGGCTTTGAACTAATGGAATCATCCATACCTTTCAACAACTTTCAGCAGCAATTTGCCATGGTTTGTTAATTACTCAAATCCCTAGCCTTCTTCTGAACTAACATTAGGTATCCAATATGTACCACACCAAATATTTCCCCTAGTTTCCAGCTGATGATGACAATGATGACGATGATTGCATACGTCAATCCCCTTTGAACATTTTGCATGAGGTTATCACCTCTGCAGTATCATTTTTACTGTCGAACCATTCATCCTGTGTGCATCAGCAATAATCATTATTTTCTTACCATTCTTAAGTTTAAGTTGTGTTTTTTTTTCATTTCCATTATAACTGATGCCTCTTCCTTTAGGTTCTTTGAACATTCTTGAGTCTTTTGCACTGATTGCACGTGCTAAGGTTAATAATGTTTGCAAACCTGCGACGGCTTCCATGTTTCTTTACAAACACAGCAAACTTGCCATAGACCAGAGGTTGTAAGTTAGATGAATTAGTTACAGATTAACCAACATGACATTTAAATTTTTTTAAATTCATTGCCAATATTTAAAAAACAGATGATTTCACATAAAAATTCAGATTTCTGGTTTCTCTTGAACAATCAAATCTGCATTCCTTCTGCTGCTACCTTTAAACAACACATATATTTCCCAGTGTGTGGCAGTCCCTGCCACTTACACTTGGCCCATTTCACTCAGTTTAGTTACCTGCCTGGGCCCTGTAGGTATTCAAGATTGACTCAAACCATACTCAGGGAAATGGCTTAAGCTGAAAATAACCTATGTGCCCACTAATGACACCTACAAGGGTGGGCAGAGTTGGCACACTTATTCTGAACAATTGCTTCTATGTCTGAACACCTATAAAAAGAAATTTTATAAATTCAGTAGCTTCAGTAAATCCACTACAAAGAGCAGTTTTGGAGAATTTATACTTCGTTCATTCTGGTGCTTGTTTCTTTTTTTATTCCTAATTTTAAAAATAGACTTTTTGCTTATCTTTCATTTACTCTTCATTTCTCTTGATTTAAATAGGAAAGAGAAAGGAGATGAAGTGACAAAGGATCCTTCTCCTTCTGATGTCCTCATTCCTTTGACTGGAGTTCATAAAAGACTAGGAGGCCTTTGTAAGGCCAGAACCCTCCCTGTGTAGACAACTGACACAGCCCTCTGGAGTGGGAAGGAAGCACTCAACTTACTCAGGTTAAAATGTGTGACCACTCTGGCATATATTGATCACATTTTCTAATATAATTGGTCTGAGAGAAGACCAATATCTGCAGGTTAACAAGCACTCAGTCTTCATCTATAAAAAGTACATAGCCAAATGATAATGGGAAAGGCAAGTAGAACTAATTAAATGTCACTGAAGTTCAATCCTGATTACTTTGGATTGGAAGCAAAGAGGCAAGATACAAATTGTCATGGGCTGAACTATGAACCCTGCAAGAACAGAGAATGTGTCCATCTTATCCACCACTGTGTTCCCAGTGTCTGGCTGAGGGCCTTGCACAAAGTAGGGTGAATGAGGAAAATAGTGAATGAATTTTGATGTTGTAATCATCAGAAGCAGAAACAAGTTTTCACCTTTGCTGGACACTTCCAGGGTCTCGCTGATAAAAGCAGATCTTACACGTTGGTGTATATGGAAATGGGTTATTAATATTCCTGTTTGCTTGAAGGAACCTTATTTTTAGCCATGATTTCCTTTCCGTCAGTATGATTCTTCTCAAAATGGGAAAAATTAAAAGTGTATGTCTCTTCTCCTTTCTTGATACTTAACCTTTACTGGGCCCTGGAAAACAGGAATAAAATATGGTCCTTTATTATGTAATATAATCTAAAATAATCTAAAATCTAATGTAATATTATCTAAATATATTCCATTTTAGTATTTGCCAAAAAATTGATCAAAATGGCCTTTCTTCTGTCTCGCCTTCTTCATGTTAGATGTCAGTCCTTGAACTTCTGCTCATTTGCTTCTAAGTGCTTCCTCCTAGAAAGTTGACTATCCAGCAGTTTTAGTTATCTCCATGCTGATGAGGCTCAAATCTGTATCTTCTGCCTTGACCCAGCCCCCCAGCCCCAGTTACACAGCTTGTATTTTGCGTAGGTCAGCTCTCCTGAGCATTCTCAGGGCTGACTCCATCTTATTGAGGTCCAGTGGATTTCATCCTTATCTTCCCTACATGCCGCCTTTCTATCCAGGACATCACTTTTCCCTGAATTTCTTAGCTAATTGACCTCAAAGTTGTCCTTAACTCATCCTTCTTATTTATCCTCTATAAATGGTCAACCTCAGGAACATCTCTTATGTTTGTCTTCTGCTTCCATTGCCCAATGCCACCATTCCAGGCCTGGCTGTTATTACTTCATGCCTTGTCCATAGCCGTGGCTTCCTAACCCTTCTCCTTATTTCCAGTTGCTTCCCAATCTAGTCCGTCTCTCTGTCACCAGACTAATCTAAATTCATCTATTTCATTGTTTTACTCTCTTGCATAAAAATTCTCTTCACCTTTATTTGTTTTGTGTCTTCCTTGGCACTTCATTGTACACAATAAATACTTGCTTACTGAACAGTGATTGAAATAAGGAAACTGTGTCTTATGAATTCATTGAAGCTACACTGACTATCCTTTGGCCTAGTATGCAGAGAGTTAGCAGCTGATTCATATCTCTATTTAAAGAATGGAGAACTTGACCAGCAATATTTTCAATTGTAGTTGCAGATAAACAGTAAAGGAAAAAATTTCCATCTGGGCCTCAGTTTTCTTATCTTAAAATAAAGTAAATGCCACTTATATCACCAGTTTGCTGGAAGTATTAAATGTGATGTGTTAAGGCACCCAGCACAGGGTACCGGTACATGCAAAGTAAATTGCAGTTGAATCTCAATAAAAAGAGATTGATTGAAGAGGCTGGCCCAGTAGTATAGCGGTTAAGTTCAGGCACTCCACTTCTATAGCCCAGGGTTCACCGGTTTGTATCCTGGTGGCAACCTGCACACCACTTGTCAAGCCATGCTGTGGCAGGCATCCCACGTATAAAATAGAAGATGCATACAGATGTTAGCTCAGGGCTAATCTTCCTCAAAAAAAAAAAAAAAAGAGATTGAATGAATGAATTTGAATTAACATAATGGAGTATGCAGGTATTTTATATAAATCAATTTATAAATTCAGATTCAACTAAAATTTGGCAATAACTAGGACTACTATATTAGGTATGTTAGCTTATATTATCTCACTTATTCTTGAAAGTAACCTGTAATACAAGTGATATTTTCTCCAATTTACATATAATTTCAGCTGAGGAAAGGGAAAATGCACAAGATCCATTAGCATACGCTGGAATGAAAGATTTGTCTGTAAGATTTCTAATTTCAGATCTTTTTCTTTTCCTGTGCACCATGCTCCTCACATATTTTTCTTATTAGTTTTTTCATTTTTATTTTTTGTTACGTTTTCATTGTTAAGAGGCTCATGATTTTCCATTTCAGTACTTGATTCATACTTTTTCTTTTATTGTTTTCTATGTACTTATTTTAAAATCTTTGTTCTTGTATTTGTGTTCTTGGTGGTTGAGAGTGTCTCAGACATTGTCTCAGCAGCAGCAGCAATCTGTTTGCAAAAGTTGAGGAAATATTGTATTTCCAGCATGGGAAGTTGAAGGTAAGTGGCATACGTTCATTTCAGCCTGCATCTGTTTTAATGACTCTGTTAGTGCAAATGGGTTATAAAATGTCAGTGAATATCTAGGGAGTTGTTATAAACTAAACGTATTCAGATTCTCTACTTTTGAAATGGTCATAGCCTGCATAGTGTGCTGAATTCAACTTTTTAATACTTAGAAATATTGCAGAGATAACATTTTTATGTACTTGACATTTTATGAAAATAAAATTTGCAGCTGTGAGCAACCCTCTTCCTTTTATGACTACCTGGCAATAATAGGTATAATTAGCTTTCGTTGCACTGTTATCAGAAAGGGGTAGTAAAATGAGCATTAAACAGAAGTAAAGTCAGTCTTTATATAGCAGCTGCATTTATAGATTCTCTGGAAGACCTCTCATGGTTAGAGAGTGAATTTTAGATGTATATTTAAAATATCTAATTATTTTTGCTTTGTGGTTTAAATTTTAAATGTCATATTGTTTATAGAATCAATTTGCCTTCTCAACTAATCAAATATTTATTGAGTTTGTACTATGAGCAATGAGTTGTGTTAGGTGCTAAAAGAGGTTGCAGTTCCTGTACTCCAGAAGCTTACATTTCAGTTGGGAGATACACATAACATCCCCACGCCGTCTGTATATGCTGGTCTCTCTGTCTGAAATGCCCTTCATTACCCTTTTTCCCCTCCTTTGCCTGGCCAGCTTCTATACACTTTTGGAGGCTCAGCTACACATCTTCTAAGATGCCTTCCTGCCTGCAGCCCCACTGCCATGTCACTGGTACCCCGGGCATCTCTCTATCTCAGCATTTGTCAGAGGATATTATAATTGCTAGTATGTGTGGTAACCTCCCAGATTGAGAACTCTTTGAGTGTATGAGCCTGAGTCTTTGGTTTTGTTTTCTCAGGCCCTGGCACATAGTTTGTTCCTAATAAGAGCTTGATGAATGAATAAAGATGGTACAAACACACACAGATATATAGTCATAGAGGTTAATTGACAAAGAAAGGTAACGTGCAATAAATGTCAAGAATGGCTTATAAACAAGTGCTATAGTCTTTAGGAGGAGAAGAAAGAATAGATTTGTGGTCAAGGAAAGATTCTTGATCATGGCCTGCTTTGCGGGTACGTAACCCATACCACACAGGGCCCTGTGCTCAGAAGGGCTCCACACTTGGTTTAATGCTCTCCTGTCAGCATCTAAAAATTCATAATAATTTTTTAAACGGAGTCCCACATTTTCATTTTGCACGGAGGCCTACAAATTATGAAGCTGGTCTTGTTCTTGGTTCTAGGAGAAAGATTCAGATTTATGGAAATGGGAGGTTGGGAGAGCAGGCAGGAAGAGAGAGCACAGGCATCTGATAGGCATAGTGAGAAATTACGTCAGGGGGTTAACAGACCAGCTCAGGAGCACCAGAGGGCTTTTGTTGTTCGTATGAGGCTTGAAAGATGGATCGAGGTAGTGCGGGCATTATCATGGAAGTGATGAGTAATCTCAGATAATTAGTGGGCAGGAGAGTGGTGGGAGGAAGGCATAGCTTTATGAAGAGTAGTATGCTGGTGATATGCAGGCTGGATTAAGGAGCAATGAGGCAGGAAAATAGTGAATCAGGAAGCTGATCCAAAGCCCAGCAGTGTGGTAGTAAAGGCTTAAACAAGGTAGAAGAGGCACAGAAAGCACAAAACGGGGAAAGACTACGAGGGAAAAATAGGTGCAACTTTGACCACATGTGGGAACTGAGAAAAAAGTAGGAGTCAAGGAGTACTCTGGACTATCCTGGGCCAATGATACCCTCCTGGCTGAACTAAGGAAGTAAGGGAGGGGTAGAGAGTAGCTCATTTGTCAGAGGAATGATGACTTCAGTTTTAAATATTTGAGATGACGGTGGGATTTAAGAACAGAGTTGTTCATTTGGCAATTAAATATAAATAATTGTCCTTGGAGAAGAGAGTTTGAAAAAGGAAAGGATGGCTAACAGTGTCAAATGTTGCATAAAGGCCAGAACACTAAGACTGAGTAAAGTCCTTTAGAACACAGTTTTTGAAGAATGATGAGAAGAGTGGCCCGATGGAGACGATGTGGGAATTGAGGAACTGAGGCAGCTCTGCCTAAATTCATCATCCTCTTCTGCAAACCTGCTCCTCCAGCGTCCCCTGTCTCATTGAATGGTACCACTCTTCACCACCCAGTTTCCCATCCAGAAATGAGCTCATCTTGGATTCTTTCTTCTTTTCCAGTCTCTTTCTTCTCTGTATTCAATCAGTCCTTTCTTACCCTATCTGCCTGCCAAGTGTCCCTTGAATCCACCCACCTTTCTTTGTCCCACTACTGCTTATCATTACCTCATATCAGTGCCGAAGGCAGTGGCCTCTGGAATGGTCTGATCTTTATCTTCCCCACCCCCTCTCCAACCTGTGCTGTCTCACCCTTCTCATTGGAGGTAGGAGATTTTTCTAAAATACAGGTCTGATTATGTCACTTTCTGTTTAAGACCCTGTTATAAATTGTGTCTCCCCCCCCAACCCAAAGATATTGAAATACTAACCCCCAGTGCCTATGTGACCTTATTTAGAAATAGGGTATTTGCAGATGGTCACATTAAGATGAGGTCATTAGGGTGCGCCCTAGTCTCATATGACTTTCTCGTTATAAAAAGGGGAAATCTGGACACAGCAGAGATCTGGGTGATTTCTCTGCAAGCCAGGGATACCAAAGATTGCCAGCAAACTACCAGAAGCTATGCGAGATTCTTGCAACAGGTTCTCCCTCACAGCCCTCAGAAGGAATCAACTCTGCTGACATCTTGGTTTTGGGCTTCTAGCCTCCAGAACCATGAGACAATAAATATCTGGGGTTTTTTTGCTTTTTCTCCTCAAATCCCCCCAGTACATAGTTGTATATTTTAGTTGTGGGTCCTTCTAGTTGTGGTATGTGGGACGCCACCTCGACATGGCCTGATGAGCAGTGCCATGTCCGTGCCCAGGATCTGAACCAGCGAAACCCTGGGCTGCCAAAGCAGAGCGCATGAACTTAACCACTTGGCCACGGGGCCAGCCCCCAATATCTGTTATTTTTAAACCACCACATTTGTGGTACTTTGTTACAGCAGCCCTAGGAGATCAATACAGACCCTAAATAGCTCCCCACTGCATGTAGGGTAAAGCCCAAACTCCTTAACACAGCTCAAAAGACCCACCATGATCTGGTCACATAGCACAACCACAGGACCTACAACTAGAATATACAACTGCATACTGGAGGGCTTTTGGGAGAAGAAGAAGAAGGGGAAAAAAAAAAGAAGATTGGCAACAGATGTTAGCTCTGGTACCAATCTTTAAAAAGAAAAAAAAAGATACAAAAAGGACATATAAACATTGTGTTCTACCTAAAACAGCTATTAATATTTATATTTTCAAAACTAAATGTTGATTTAACTAAAAAGGTGTCCTAACCTGTTTTAGAGGATGGTGGGAGGGCTCGTGTGTACACGCTAGGGGAGGGAGAGGGTCGGATCTTCATCTCCCAAGTAAGGAGTAAAAAAAAAAACCTGAACCTGAACAGTATAGACATAGTATAAGCATAGCACCTAGAAACATGAAGTAGCAGAAGAAATAGCTAAAACTATTGAAAATAATCGTTTCTGGGCAGTGGGACTCAGAGGTGGAGCAGGAGCATGTCAGGAGACTGGTGTTTCATTACAAAGCCCTGAGGTGATATTTGACTTCTATATACATGTATTACTTTGATATTAAAAATTAAAGAAAACATATGTCCACACAAAAACATGTACACAAATGTTCATAGCAACATTATTCATAATATCGAAAAAGTGGAAACAATTCAAATTTCTATCAACTAGTGAATGAATAAATACAATGTGATATGTCATATGATGGAATATTATTCTTCTATAGAAAGGAAGAAAGCCCTGATAGATGCTACAACCTGGATGAGTCTTGAAAACTTCTGCTCAGTAAAAGAAACCAGTCACATGAGAACACACACTGTGTGATTCCATTTCTATGAAATGTCCAGAACAGGCAAATCTACAGAGACAAAATAGATGAGTGGCTGGGGGCTTGGGAGGTGGAGATAACTGGGAAATAACTGCTAGTGGGTACAGGGTTTCTTTTGGGGGTGATGGAAATATTCTGGTATTATATAGTGTAATGGTTGCCCAACTCTGTCAACATACCAAAAACCAGTGAATTTCACTTTTAAAAGGTGAATTTTATGGCATGAGAATCAAACCATTGTTTGAAAATTGAAAGAAAAAAACAAAAATAATACCTAATTCCTAAGGTGGTTGTGAGAAATAAATGAAATAATGTACGTGAAAGGTCTGCTCCAGAGCCTGGTATAAATATCAAAAGTCTCGTTAATTCTTATATAACATTAACTATGTGCCAGGCACTCCTCTGAGTTCTCTCCGTAGATGAGTTCACTGAACCCTCACAACAACTCTATAAAAGAGATGCTGTTTTCGTCCCCATTTCCTAGATGAGAAAGCTGAGGCCAGTGACCTTAAATAATTTGCCCAACGTCACACAACTAGTGCAGCAGTAGAGCTGGGTGTGACCTTAGACGACTGGCTCAGCATCTTTACTCCTCACCACTCTACTCTGCTTTCTGTGCGTGCCTCCCAGACCCCAAGTCTGGGTTAGTGCTGTGTGTTCCCACCGGCACTCTGCTTCTCACCTGTCATGGTTCCCAGTACCACCTGCCTCTTCACTTGTCTGTGTCCTTGACTACTGTGAACATTCTACAAAGTCAGGGCCTGTGCCCATCTTTATTACTCTCATTCCCTGCCCATCAAATGTCAGGGGAGTAAGCAGTAGACTGAAGCAGAGGTGTTTCTCCCTTTGTCCAAACCCCACAGTGCGTAAAGGGGAGGTGGGGAGAGTGTAAGAGATTAAAGATTCTAGAAAAACATGAGATAATTGATGGAGCAAGGTATCTAAAGAAGTAGAAATGTAAGGTTGATTATAATGAGGAACTACTGACCTTGAGAAGATGGAAGAACACCTCCTTTAAGATTGAAAGAGAAGAGGACAAGGTGGATCTTGTGAGAGTAGAGGAGGCTACGTAAGGAAGCTCATACCAGATGATGGGGATCATCTCAGTAAGTAAGGGGCAGGAATCTTGGGCCAGGAAAGGAGGCAAGGAGGCAGGAGAGTGGAGTGGGAGACTGAGGCAAGAGGAGAGAGTTTGAAATAAATGTCTAACTTTTGGCGTCTGTGATCTCTTTAATATTACAATGAATAATATGATGGACACAGAAAAAAGCACATGCATTATGCATACAATTTTAGGGGTGCGTGGACCCCCATCTTGAGGATGCCTACTGTCAGGAATTAATGAAATTGAATGAAAGTATTTCTGAGAAGTAATTTGAAGGCAAGCAGCTTGAGTTTGTAGCATTCCAAGTCTGTATTTCTGTGACTTTTTTTCAGCAACATTCAGTGGCCGGAGAGTAGCAGCTGATGCAGTATTAGGGATTGAGGCTGTGGGCTTCAGAGCAGCCCAGGGCGGGATGAAGTGGAGGAGGGCAGTAGGGGTAGAGGGAAGGCAAAGGATAGGCCAGTGGAGAAGTGGCCGAGGTGGCAGTAGAGGCATATGGAGGTTGGACAGTAGAGGGTGGGAGAGATCCACTCTAAGTGCAGGCCATCAGGGTGCATTGTCTGTAGAGAACGTAAAAATAATAATAAAACTGAAAGTCAGTCCTCTGTTTCATATCATGATGCACAAGTAATTCTAAACCCTGACAGTGATAAAACACTCCCCTCTGAAAAAGCCTTGGTCTAAGACCTAAACAGTTGCCTGCCCCGTGGTTGATTTATGGCACTGAGAGGCAGATAAGGAGATTAAGATAGAGGCAGTAGTCCAGGATGTGGGTGAAGTGGTGGTGGGTGGCTGATGTGGAGCCAAAGTTGAGTGGGTGCCAGAGTAGAAGATGACGCCTTCAACTGGGTGATTGTAAGCAGCACAATGTGATGGCTTTCATGTTCTGGAATATAGGCGTTGTCTGGAATCCTAAATCCTTCTTTTGATTGCTAGCCATGTTTTACTGTCTTCAAATATCAGTTCTGGGCCAGCCCAGTGGCCTAGTGATTAATTTTGCGTGCTCTGCTTCTGCCACCCGGAGTTCACCAGTTCAGATCCTGTGCACAGACCTACACACTGCTCATGAAGCCATGCTGTGGTGGTGTCCCACGTGCGGAGTAGGGGAAGATTGCTACAGATGTTAGCTCAGGGCCAATCTTCCTCATCAAAAAAGAAAAAAAGAGTCAGCTCTGCTCACATCTGTTTCTGCCTCAATGTTCCACTGCTTTTTCACCCCTTTCAGAATAGATGTATTTATTTACTTCCATGTCTTTCTCCCCTACTAGACTGGGTACTCCTTGAAAGCAGTGATTGTGTCTTGTTCATTTCTGAATCCCCAGTGCCTACAGACAGGCATCAAACACATGTTGAACCCGTGCTCACGTCAAGCACTTGTTGAGCCAATGCTTACATATATCTTCTCTGCTTCATAGATTCCTCGGTTCTCCAAGGACCAGGCACCGGTAGATACAGAATGCTGCTGCTTTCCTTCTCCCGGGTAAATGAAAGGAATCTCTGTTCCCCTTTATGAAGTGTTGCCGCTGGACCTTCCTTCCATCCTGAACCCCCAGGGATGCAGAACCAGATTAGGGAGATCCACAGACATCTCCCATTTTTTCATCCTGAAGCCCACTGAGGCATTATCTGTGGAGTCCTGCTGCCGGGCCCTAAGTGGTGATTGTTCCCACTAGAGTGGAAACCACCAGCCTTTGGCTACCTTGTAGTGTGATCACTATGGTCACAGTGATGCATGGATGTTTCTCTGGTGTCCTGAAGGAATTCAGGTGCTTCTTGAAACCCTCTGCCATCTATTACTTGGGAGTAATTTCACAATGAAGGAAACAGCGTCCAGTTCACCCCCTCAGTCTTCCCTGGGGAGTCACAAGACAGCTGATAGTTCCCTGTGAGATGAGCCACTTGTAGAATGGGCTGAATCTCCACCATTTCTTCCCATTCTTCAGCCCACCCTCTTCCCCAAGATGGCCCGTGTGAGGTCCTGCCCAAGAAGTTGCCACACCCTGGGCTAATGGAATAGATAAACCAGAACAGCTTGGTTTAATAATTCAGGTCGGAAGCGGGAACTTTCTAGAGGACAAATCAAAGAAGCAAAAGTGTAAGGGCATCCTCCCAACCAGAATACCCGCTGGGGACGTCCCAGGCCCCCAGCAAATACAGAAGCATCTTCAACTCACCGTCAGACGCATATGTCCTTCTTCCTCAATAGCAGGCTGACCGCTGGAGGCGCACAGAGTCTCTGGGCAACGTGGAGACTACGCTTAATGTTCATTCAACATTACTCAGGGCGCTACGCAACCTGCACAGCCCCCATTAGGCTGCAAACACTTGAACGCTTCCATTTGAAGATGGGAATTTGCCCTCAAGACAAGCATCCAGAGTTTGGGCAGAGAATACTAGAGTTTTTTATTCTCTTGCCAATTTTATAAAATGTGCATTCAAAAAATAAATTTAGTCTCTGTGAAGGCACTTAGATACCCATTAACGATAGCAGCTGCCTGTGGGATCCACGGGTGCTCTTTATAGGAGACGTCTAAATAATTGAAATCTTTAATTGGGTTAAAGAGATCCCGAGCACGTAGGTGTTCTATAAATAAAAGAATGAGTAAATAATATAGTTGGCCTGTCTTTTCGGGCCCTTCCCCTTAAAGAGATCATTTTGTGTTGTTTGTACCAATGAGATCATTGTTCAGGGACTCTTAAGAGAGGTTTGGTTTCGGCTGGGGGTGCTTTCCTAAGAAAACCCCTTTTAGTTCATTTCAGGTGTATGTCACCTTGTCCCTGGGCTCTTTCACTAAAAATGAATAATTTGTTTATCTTTGCAGTAAGTGGCTAGGCACCTGGGTTTTACGTTTGCAACTAGGGTCAGAGAAGGAGGTCAAGGCGGTAGGCTGACGTTTCCCTGTTATCTGAAATCAGACAGGTTTAAGTAGCCCAGAGCCAGAGTACCTCGATGAGACAGAAAGGGGAGAGAGAAAAATGCTCATAAAGAGGAAGTAGTAAGAGGCTTCTGAATTTCAGTGTGACCTGTTCTGTTGGGTGATTTTTGTGGGGGAGGGGATATGAAAGAAAAAAAAAAGTTAAGTAAAATGTCCTTATAAAGACAAAATCTATTTCTTTACTGGCTGATGATTTGTCATTCTAGTCACTTCCTGCCTTGTGACACCCGGGGTTGACAAAGTTGTTCTGCAGAACAGAAAGAAGGAGTTTCCGCTCACTCGCCAGTACCACTGAGCACAGTTTTTGTACCAGGTAAATTTTTCTTTAAGTCTTTTTGCTTTTTCTAAGTGCTTAGGACGTTTTGCTTGTTGGTCGGCTCTGTTTCTGTGGGTTGTGGGTTTTGCCTTAAGGGTACTAGAGATCTGAGCACCTGTCACATGAGCCCTGTGTGAGCCCTGCCACCATGGAGCTTCCCAGCAAAGCCACCTCATGTGGCCCTGCAGAGTGGGCCCCCTCAGCTCTCTAGGATGATTTCTTCCCCGGTTATCACAGTTATCACCCCTTCCCAAAAAAAATTATCATTTTTTTCCTTTCTAAACCAAACCATGTTCTGATTTATTTTATTGGTCCTTTAGGGAGGCTATTTACTGTGATTTTATCTGCTTTAAAATGTTTTCAGGAAAGTGCATATTGATCATTTAGATTGAGTTGCTCATTGGCCTAATGGAGGTAGTTTAATTTTAGCTCCTGTGGTTCTGTTTTTCTAAAAAACTTCTTGCCAGTACTTCAGTGGATATATTAACATCTTGAGTCATATGTTACTGAGTGTGATACTGGTTATCTGAGTGATTTTGGCGCCAACGGTTTTTAATGGGTGTGCTTAATAACCACATGGAAGTAGAGGCCGCCTCTTCTCCGTTTATTCTCTAAAAATAAAAGCAATTTGTGTTGCTTAATTGTACTGTTCTCATAGATTTGTCGGAACTATTCGTTATGCTTATGACCCTACAAATGACCATTAAATTCTAGAAGAAAGGCTTCTGTCTACAATAGAAATTCTTATAAAGTTGATATGGGATGTTTATTCCAGGAACTTTGTTGAAACATAGACTTTGGATCTTGGAGCATCAGCCTTTATTTAATTATCATTATCCAACAATATTAAGAACCATTGACAGATGATAAACGTAAAAGCCATTTTGACTGGAAATGGATTCATTCATCAGCATACTTATGAAAACCCAATTTTTCTTAATCAAATACAGCAACTTGTTTTCTAAAATTACTTCCTCAGGACCACTTTTTTAAAAAGTTTCATTAAACAAAGGTAGTTTATCCACACATCTTAATTTTGAATTTACATACATTTATCATCATTGGCTTCTATTAAATAAAATTGTTTGAAGAATACGTTCACAGGCCAATTTGAATGGAGTTAACCGTATATGTACATATGTGAATTTCTGGAATTTGCAAAATGTGACCATCAGCATTGTCTCATACATCTCACCTGAATAGTTTTAAACTGGCAAAAATGTGAAATTGCAGGGGGAGGACTTGCATCCCAGAAAAGAACAAATTAAAAATATTCTGTGTCTTATTTTTAGTAAAAATATTAATGAGTATAAAATAAATTAGGATGCAAAGGAAGATCAGTATTTTCCTTGCATTGGGAGGGAATAAAACAGAATATGAAAAAGTTAATTCAAAATAGAAAAAGTCTCTTGATTTAAATCGAGTTTAGATTGTTAAAGCGTCAACCTGGTGTGTTAGAAAATATCCATTCCTCTTCGTTCTGGCTCACTCCCAGTATCATCAGGGAAGAATCTTCTGGGTCTTGCTCTTTGAACAAGCATGCTGTATGGGGTGGAGTTGTGCTTAGGGAGACATTTCATTAGTATCTCAGGATGCTTTTCTTTGTCGTATTTTAAGTTTTGTCTCCTTCATAAATTATGCCTGGAAACAATCAGTAATTTGGGAAACAATTTCAGTGTTTTAACATCATTTATAATTTTTTTTCTTAACCCTTTAGGATAGGAGAGGCCAACAAGTAAAGTCTTATTCAAATGTGTCCATTTAAATTAGAGAGAACATGACAAGTATCCCACAGATTTTGACATGTCATGTTTTCATTTTCATTTGTCTCCAGGAATTTTTTGATTTCTTCTTTGATTTCTTCATTGTTCAGTAGCATTTTGATCACATATTAGGCCACAAAACAAGTCTCAATAAATTTAAGATCGAAATAATACCATGCATCTTTTCTGACCACAAAGGTATGAAACTGGAAATTAACTACAGAAAGAAAACCAGAAAAGCCACAAAAATGTGGAGACATAAGTAATAATAACACTTAATATTTATAAGTACTTACTGTGTGTAGCCACTCTCCATGCATTACCTCATTTAATCCTCTCAACTATCTTTAGAGTTGAAGAATGGGCTTAGATCATTGAAGGAACTGGTCCAGAGTCACTGGGCAGTTGGAGGGGGTGAGAGGCGGTAGGTAGCGAGGATTTCAGGCTCCATACTGCCTTTCTATAATTTTCTATCTCTTCCAGATTCTCTCTTCCACACCAGCATGCTCTTCCCAGATGTAGATCATTACAGGCTTTTATTTCTGAAGCTGACTGAAGAGATATTCGCACCCACAATTTTAAAAGAGAGAGAAAACACAAAAGAGAGGGAAAAAGAGAAGGAAAAAATTGCAATAAACTCAGAAACATTTATATTTTTATAAATAAGAGATATCATTGCAGGTTTCATATAATAATAGGATGAAGAAGTATTTTCTTTTACTTAATGCATAATTTTACTAAAGAATTGTATGTCTTCACAGACTTGCCTCAGCCACTTCCCCAACCTTCTTTCTTGTCACTTCCTTCTGCTCTAGCTGTCCCACATCTTCTCACCGCCCCCCTCACTTACCCACGTTCTCACTTACCCACACAAGACCACAAGCCACCAGAAAGTTCCAAGCTATTTCACTTCTTTTGGCTCCAACTGTTTCTCCAGTTGCTTTCTTTATTTGTAAAACATGTGGTCATTTTTCAAGGCTCATTTCAAGAAACATATCCTTTTCAAGACCTTCCCTACTGGACCTGCCCCCGCCTTCTTGCTCCTACTGTTTCTTCTGTGTGTGTTTGCTTAATGCTTTGACCTTAGAGTAATTATAGCAGGAATCATATTGTTTTAGTTTCAAGGCCTTATTTGCTGACAGCCTGAGCCCCTTCTCTACCTTTCCTAGCACGTGGTGGGTACTAATGATATTTATCAAATTGAAAATTTGTCACAGGTATTTTTTCTCAGTTCCTTAGAAACACATGAAAGTCTTTTCTTTGATTTCATTTAACTTAGTATTTACTGAGTTCCCCCCAATGACTGCTATGAAAGAAGATACAACAAAAATGTAATATTTTGCCTTCAACCATGCTTCCTCTTTGCCAAAGCACTATTCTTCATTTTAGCCTCAAAGCACTAAATGGACATTGACTTCAAGGAATTTAAGAAATTGCCCAAGAATCATAGCAAATAGGCAAAATTATAGTCTCATTATTTTAGTCTAACTACATTAACTGAGCTGAAATTTAGCTACCCTTGTCAAAACTACGTACCTGATAATACTGGGCTTCTTTGATGACAAAGAACACAGGAACAAATATCATTAACTTTAAAGTAGTCACTTTGGATTATCCTCAGAAAACTCTCAAGTCAATTTCCCCTTGTTACCTAAAGAGCTAAGGCCCCTCTGTATATGGAGAAGAGATGGCAAACGAATTTCAAAATCATGTTAGGTAAAATAAAATTAAGAAATTTACTCTTAAGACTACATTTATGAAGAGCCAGAAATTTATAAAGTAGGATTATAAAGGCATTGGACTTTATCACTAATAGCAGGTTTTATAGCAAAGTGACATTATTTAGATTAATCTAATTGTCTTCCTAGGGTTTTTTTGTCTGCTAGTTTCCCAACTCACAAGTATCATCAACTGAAGTGATGCTATTCCATCTGCATATTGAACCCCGCAGAAATAAAAATTAACATTAGAGCCCACCAAAATATAAAACTAATCAACGTCAGCAGGTTCCAAGAGTTTTAAATTTCCCTATTTTGCCAGATGGCAATGCACTTCTTAAGTCAAGAGTTTTCCATGTTTCACATTCTTTTCTTTTTGAAGTTCTCAGAAGTTCCTACCCGATTAGACATTCATCTTCTGGTGGCTTCTCCCTGCAGCTGCTGTAATCACTGGACTCTCCAGATGGCGTCTCCCTGTTGTTTTTCTCAGTTCCCTCCTGATTCAACTTCCTTAAACTATTGACTGTTCCCGTTGTTTTGGTTTGTCAATTTCAGTCATTACATCAATCTTCCCAGTAATTTCATAATTGCTCCATCTCGTAAGATACTGCAGACAACTTGGGGGGAGGGGGAAAGATTTTCAATTAATCATCCTATTAATAACAGCTAATGCTTATATACTACTCACTTTGGATTGAGTATGTTTTCTGAGTGTTTTAATCATATCAATGCATTTAGTCGTCACAACAATCCTATGAGGTAGTTACTGGTGTTATCTTTATATCTGAAAGCAAGTTAATTCATTCAAATATTTTATTACTTGAATTTTCTACAATTGAATCGATTTTGCATTAACTGCTGAATTCCAGAGGAAACCTCCTGGAATAAACAGGCAGCGGACTCTGGTGCTTATTTGTACCTAAGCCCTTGAATTGAACTCAAATAATCATAATTTAGCCCAAATAAATGCATCAGAATTACAGTTGCTTTTATTAAACAGACTATTCTTTATCATCATCATCATCAGTATTTGCTCAGCCTCTCTGTGCACTTGACTGAGTATTTGGTTTTTACTAATTAATTGGCCTCTGCCTGGGTCACAAAACATGATTTCTACCCTCAAAAGGTTTGAAAATTTCCCAGTCGTAGAAGGTTAGAATACTTTTAGTCAGGTGGCATTCACATTTTCTAACTGTTATGACTGATAGACATGAATAAATTAAACAATTAGTATTTATATCCAAACACACATATCTATAATTATATGGTAATGGCCAAATATAGGTGTCCTAAAAACTATGAAAGAATGAAAGATTGTTTTAATTGTGAGTTGAAGAATAGAGGTAAAAAGTGACCCACTTACTGAGTTAAAATAAGTTTTGCTCAACTTCAGAGCCCCGCCTGTGTCAGTCCCGCTGGTAAATTATAAGGAGGCTTGTTTCTCAAATATGGTCAGTTGTTTTTTCTGGCGGAAGGAAAAGCTAAGATGTTAAATTGAGGAACCAGCAAAGCCACAGTTCTGTGGTTGCAGCATTGATTCTTGTTTTAGTCCAGCATCAGTTACATGGACAGCTCGACATGCTCTCTCTCTCTCCTCTCTGTTTCTTGCTGTCTCTCTTTCCTCCTCTCTGTCTCTCTGTCTCTCTGTCTCTCTCTCTCTCACACACACACACGCACACATCCTCTTGACTGGCAGAGCTAAAATGCAAAAGAGATTATGTTCTCCACAGGCACAAAAGCTAAGACGCCAAATTCGGCAGGCAAATTAATTATGCATGTGACTTGCAACCTCCCAGATGATTTGTTTTCTTTTTTTCTCTGGTTGCACTTTCAAGATGGAAGTGAATTAATGGGATAATTACTTTGCATTTAAATAATACCCTGCATTTTGATACCTCAGCGTGGGCGGTGGCCACCAAAATTTATCCAAGCTGTGTATCCAAGCTTGTGAAGTAAAGAGGTGCACGAATATATTTGTATAAAATTTGCATCTTCTTCCTTTTCACCATTCCTCAGGCAAAATTTAGAATTAAAACTACATGTCTGTTAACCTCAGGCGTAACATTTTAAAATGTGGAGCCTTTGCACCTTCTTGACATCTTCGGCTCACATCCCCTGCACCAGAGGGCCAGATTAAGAAGAGTGGAATATACATGCCTCATGGAAAAAGCTAGGTAATAGGTGCAAAGTGAACGCAAAAAAAAATGAGGAACATGTAGGCAGTTTTGCATTCTTGAGCCCCCTTTCTTCACCTTAAAAATATAAGATGAACTTTCCCTGTTATTTCCAATGCTTTATAAACACTTAATATTTTTTCCCTTTGGAAAGATGGAATGTCATAGGCCCCTTGAGGACTTTTTCAGATTTTTCCCTTCCCTTGTCTTTCTAGTTGAAATTTTTCACCAAAATATCCCTGGTTTTCTGTTTTTTTCCCTGTGACCACAGAGAAAGACAATTGGAACACAGTCTATCTGGTGATTGTCTGTAATGTATATAATATATAATGTATTTAATATCACATATAATGTCAGTTTTTTAAAGCTTGTAAGTCTGAGTGTCTGCAGTTTCTGTGCATGAAAGAAATAGGTTTGATATAAAGAAGAGAGGGCAGAGGGGCCAGCCCCATGGCCGAGTGGTTAAGTTTGCACGCTCTGCTTCGGTGGCCTGGGTGTGGACCTAGCACCGCTCCTCAAGCCATGCTGTGGTGGCATCTCACATAGAACGACAATGACTTAGAACTGGGATATACAACTATATGCCAGGGCTTTGAGGAGCAAAAAAAAAAAAAAAAGAGGAAGATTGGCAACATATGTTAGCTCAGGGCCAATCTGCCTCACCAAAAAATATACCTTAAAAAAAAAAAAAGCAGAGGGCAAATCTGGAGGCAGATTTGATTCCTATTCTAGTCTGTTACTAAGTGTGGAGCCTGAGCAGGTCTTGGAAGCTCGGTTTCCTCATCTACAAAATAGGGGAAAGGACTATCGTTTCCTAGCTCTGTTCTTGGATTCATTTCCCCCTTCCCTTTCCCCATTTTATCCATCTATCTGCATATTTCCCTCTACCACGTTCACCGTCACTCCTGACTTATTGAGCCCTTGCTATTTGCCAGGCATCAGGCTAAGCACTTGACATATATTTGCTCTTATATTTCCACACAAAAGCTTGATGTTATCATCTTCTAACAGAGGACCAAAATAAGGTTCAGGGAGGGTTAAGTCTAAGGTCCCGCAGCTGGTAAGTGCCAGGGCCAAGATTCACACCTTGCCTCTTTCCTATGTCATATTGACAGTTTCTTAAAGGTGTTTAAACTGCTTTATATCCTCTAACATGATCCACTAGTTGCTTTCTAACAAGTCTAAATATTCCTTTCTGTGACTGAATATTGGATGATTATTCTTTTTTTTTTTTTTTTGAGGAAGATTAGCCCTGAGCTAACATCCACTGCCAATCCTCCTCTTTTTGCTGAGGAAGATTGGCCCTGAGCTAACATCATGCCCATCTTCCTCTACTTTATTTGTGGGACCCCTGCCACAGCATGGCTTGATAAGTGGTGCTAGGTCTGCGCCTGGGATCCAAACTGGAAAACCCTGGGCCAGGAAGCAGAGTGCACAAACTTGACCACTTTACCACCAGGCCAGCCCCCTGAATATTGGATGATTGTTCTTAATGCTACATTTTCCATCAGGCAGAGACCTCACCTCTGCTTTCAGTGGGTCTGCTGGTATACCACATATACTTGAAAAACAAATAAATGCTTGAGGATTTTATGGTACAAAGTCCTTAAAATAAGAGTTATGAAGGTATTAGACTAGGCTGTTTGGTTATTTAAAGTTTTGACAAAAGAAATGTTATGACGTATCCGATTGTAAATTGGTGTTGGTAAATATTTGCCAACCAAACTGTGGCTTCCAAAAAGGTGAAGATAAGAATAGCACATCAAATTAATACAAATTGTCTGCCTCAATTTATCTGTAACTCCCCATTTTGTTTTTTATGAGAATGAACTTTTCATTAGAAATTCTAAAAGCACTACCCCAAGGAGCCCGTAAAAAATGAGGTCACAGTATTAAGAATAAATAGAAGCTTCTGTCATCATTGCTAATATACAAAGGTCTGCTGTGCGTTGTCTCAGTGATTTTCTAGCTCAAACTACAATAGAGAAAATGTGTTTTCTTATGATTGCTGTACATTTTCCCACTCTGGCCACACTTCCTCAACTGTTAGAAGGTACTTTCCACCGTCAGTATTTCAAGCAGAGGTAAGCCCAGCGCTCCTTGACCACTCAACATGAGATCAGCCAATGCTGATGCTGTTGACTTCTAGTTGGGATCACCTACCAACTCTGAAATACCTTTTGAAACTGACTTTCAGGACTCTGGATGAGAAATGTGGTACAAGGGGAAAACAAGCCAAGCTAAGAACATTGAAGTTGGAGCACAGATGTGAAATCTAGATTTACAAGCACCCCCACACACGTAACATACAATTAAGTGTAGATCATAGGTGGTGACTCTGCATAACATTTCACATAATTTTTAGTGGAAACGGGTTTGTTCCCCAAGATAATTCTGTAAAAGTTCTAGTTCTTTTTTATTTTCCCCTTTCTTTCTTCCTCCTTTCCTTTGCCAAGCACTGTTGTATACAGTTTAAAGACTTTATCTCATTTAATGCGAACAATTTTAACACAACCCTATGGAGTGAGCACGGTGCTTGCGTTATTAATATCCCCTTCTTACATAAGAAAAGACAGTCTCAGAAAATGTAAGTAACGTACAAAAACACACAGCAAGAAGCAGTTACAACAGAAAATCCAGCATCTTTTCACCATACCATGTTGCTTTCTAGTTCATTTTTTTATATACACATATAACAAACCTAATTTCATAAAGGAAGATAGAATCATTAGTATTTGGATGCGGTTTGTGGGATACCTGAAACACCCTTAGGCTGGCTCGGGCTGGGAGAGGGGAGGCTCGTGTTCTCACATAGGTGAGGCTGTAGACTAAGGAGCCTGAGCCATTCTTGAAACACGTGGAGGAAAAAACTCCTCCCCTTACTCTCCTCTCCATCCTCTTACATCCATGTCTAAGATGTAAAGTACATTTCACGGACTGTGCATCTCAAGGGGTTCTTTGCACCTTTTGGTGGTTTCAGTGCTAACTGACTAGTGTTTTTCCCATCCCTTGCCTAGACCAAGCTAAGATTCCAGAGCCTCTACTTCTCTTTTCAGACTAGCTAGTGACTCACTTGGAGACTTTGGGGAGCAACTTCACTTTTCGGGGCCCTCATTTGCCTATTTTCTAACACATCCAGTTCCCTCCTCATTGGCAGGGCTGTGTTTTCTAAATGGGAGACGTTGATGGAAGGAGGAAGCTACGTACATACAAACAAGGCAAAATGGCTTCTAGAGGGAATCATTTTGCTGTTTGAGGAGGCTGAGGAGTATTTGTATGACCTAAAAGGAATGCAGTAAGCATGGCGACTGAAGATGGCAAGGACAGTTTACATCACCAATGTCTTCCTTCTGGAAACAACAGCTAATGAGGAAGGGAACTATGCTGGCACTTCCCCAAACTCTTTTCTGCCTCCCACATCCTGGGCCAGTCATGCTAACACCCCCCCAACCCCCACTTCTTCTGTGCGCTCCTGCGTGTCTCCTCCCTTTGCAAGGCTGTTTTCTCTTATGTGGAGAAATGGAGTGCCCTTTCCACTTTTTCTCTTTGGGAAACTACTGGGTCTTTAAGATGTAGCTCAGTGGTCAACATCACCTTTTTTGGGGAAGCAGAGTTAAGTGCTTCTCAGGAAGAGATAAGTGCTGCCTGCTCTGTGCTCCCACAGCACCATGATAATCATACCTTTAAAGTATTAAGATTACTGTGGTCTTTAAGTTGCATAACCATTTTCCTGCACGAGACTGTGTCCCTCAAGAACAAGGATTTTTCACCATTCATCTTTGTGTCTCCGGTACCTAAGACAAGGCTAGTTTTTTATTAAATGTGAGTGGTTGACAGGTATGGAGGCTACTGAAGGAGAGGATCCCTTTGTCCACCAGAGGCAGGGGACACAGGCAGGAGTGGGCAAGATCAAGCCTGGTGGTGTTCTTGCTCTTCTTAACTCTTCCCTCAAGACGTTGAAGAAGTGAAGAGGAGACATTTAGAACTCCGCAAAGAACCCAAGAAGAGCCCCAGTTGTAAGCAAAATCTTACAAAACTGTGTGTGTCCCTAATTAACACGAGGTGAGAGCTGAGTAACCCCAAAGGAGAGCATAGAACCTTGAGATACAGAAATCCAGTGGCCAGAGGCGCTGGGAAAGCTACCTCCAGCGAGGCCCACATCGTGTTGGCCTGTAGGGTGGAGGCAGAGTAGGATGCTTCCTCCACCAGGCTCTGGCATAAGCAGGAGGGTTCCCGAGTTCACAGCAATGTAACCCTGGGCTAGTTATTTAAATCTCAGTTCCCTCATTTATAAAGAGGACATCATAATAATGCTCCATAGGATTGTGGCGGAAATTAGATACAATAATGCATATAAAACATTTAGCATTGAGTAACCACTCAGTAAACATGAGCTTGTCTTCTCCTTTGTCTTTGAGCTATTGTTTTCTCTGACTCCAACATAGACAGACTTTCTATGAAGAGAATAACTATTAATCATCCTACACAACTAAGGAAAAAGACTGATCTTTAAGCAATCTCCTGCTCATATGTGGGAATCCAGGTCAAGTGTCACTTCTTCTGGGGGGCCATGCTTGGCTCTCCAGGGGAGAGCTGTTTCCCCTTCCTATGGATCCTGTATTCTACTGACTGGTGTCTCTCTCCTACTAAACAGGCCAGGGCATCTAGCCCAAGACCTGGAGTATAGTAGGTATTTGGCAGATGTTTACTGAAAGAAGAGATGTACAAATAAATAGATGAATTTGCTTAGTGGAAGACATTTAGAATCACCAGAGGATGACTTTCCTAGTCCAGATAGTGATATGCAAATTACAGTCACGTGAACTCTAGCACCCATTCCTGATATTTCCTGTGTGCTCCTGGGACGCTGAGTCCATACCCCCTGGCAGGTTTTACCCTCCTCTCAGTCACTGCCCTGTCTCCACAGTCCCTTTCCTCCCACCTCAGCAGGACTCAGCTCAAAGTCAGACACTATGTACTCAGATAGAGCCCACTGCCAAGCATTGTGGGCCACCAGCAGGGTTTACAGAAATGACGTGAAGAAGCCCAGCCCCAGGCTCTGCTGTCTCAGATGGAAACCCTCTGGTGGCTGGCAGGGTGGGACCAGGGAACATTCCATGGCTAGTTCGAAGACTGCCTAGGGACACTTGCCTCTCTTTAGTCCTCACATCAACTCATCAATGTTGTTTTTCCAGCTAAGTGGTTTCCTGTAAACTTGAAGAATTCTTGTGAATGCACTTGCCTTGTTCTAGGTGTTCGTACCTTTCAGTGGGAGGGATTAGTATGTACCCAAGAATTTTATTGTTAAACTCCTCAAAGGAGGTGAGAGTAGACTTCCTGTATACCCTTAGCTCATGGGTTTGTTCGTTCACATCTACAACTCATTTCCCGAGGACCAGCTATGTGCCGGCCACTGAGGCAGCGTGTGAGATGACTTACACGCTGCGATCTCATAATCTGCTGGAAGAGATGGATGTGGACACAAGAGCCATGCTGCAGAGTCTGAACCAGAGCTCAGGCAGGAAGGGCTCACTGATCCCCACCCAACAGTCAGAGGAACAAAATGTCTGAAACCCTTCTGATTGGTTTCAGAAGTCTGAGGGTGTCATTTTAGTATTCACTGATGAATTTGGCATTTTGTGTTTTGAACACTGTGCTTCAGGGTGACTTGTTTTCATGTGGTTTGCTTTTTGGCTGCTAAAGAAAATCAGCAGGCTTTAATGCAAAGTCAGGAATGAATACACAGATGAATGCCGGAGCCATTCACCTCCACTTGGTCATTGTAACGTGGAAGGTGCCAGTTATATGTGTGCATAGTATTTGGCACATGTTCTTTGTAGCCTAGACCCAGACAATGCCTTCTCAATACTTAGAATAGATTCTCCTTCATGCGCAGGAAACATACTGGAAATTATATTCATGAGATACCTGCAAGGAGAGAAATATACTGACTATATGTTGAACATGTCTTACTTAAAGAACAGCGTTCTCTCTTAGGTTTGAAAACTGATTATAAAGGAAAGAGGAAAAATAAGGAGCCGTGGACTCCAGTCCCAATGAGCTCTGTGACATTGGGCACCTCCTTTAACTTGGGTGTCATTTCGCTCCTCTGTGACAGGACAATGGCCCGACACATAATCTCTAAGTTCCCTTCACCTCGACATTCTGTGACTCAGTTATTCTTAATGTTTTCATTGAGGGAATTTGGCACAGACCCAGAAGATAGCCAAGAAAACTATTAAAAATTTGGAAATTAAGCCCCCCAAAAACAAGTTAAAGGAATTTTTTTAAAAAGGCCCAGTGGCAATCACCAAGGCATGTGACAGAATTTTTATGAATTGAGCAAGTTCTGTCATTCCCTCTAAGAATAGCCGAAGAGAGAGGGAGCTTTCATCATATCAGAAAAGATTTAGGTTACAGGGCAGAGATCTGAGACACCAGAGAGGTTGCAGGATTTCCTTATTTGGATATTTTAAAGAAAATAGTAGATGGTTCTCTTTCTGGGGCAGTTTGCACACAGTCTTGCCTAGAAACTAGGAGTGAACTGGATCAGCAGGTCTTAAGCTGTACACAGTGACATCCCAGAAAGCAGATCCCACGAGCTGCGCTAGTGACTTCCCTGCTCAGTGCTGAGCGGTGGAGCAGCCGAGCGGTGAGCATCTGCCTTGGTCAGTGCGGAGAATGCATGAGGACGAAGCTTTCTGTGCTGCTGAGGTAAAAGCAGGAGGCAGGTGAGGCTGGGAGATGCCGGGTCCATTTCAGAGGAGGCATCTCCCGGAGAAGGCACATCAGGGCCACGGCCACAGCGTCTGCTGGCCCCTGCCCCTATTTTGAGGCCCGTTTGAAATACACCTTACCCTGACTCTAAATGTGCATATACTTCTCAGCTAGTGAATAGACTTTGGGAACTTTTAACGTGGAAGAGACTTCATTTCTCAATTTACAGATGAGGAAATTGAGGCCCAGAGAGGCAAAATGGAGCTTGCTCTTACACAGACAGGAGTAGCCTCGATCTCCTGACCCCTGAGCCCTGCACTTTCCTCCACTCCCTGCCGGTTATTTCAGTTATGGTTTCCTGGGAGATGTACCACTGTGTCTGTAACCTGAAGGCCTTTATTGCTTGGGCTGATTTAGATGTTTGATATTTTTATTTCTGATAAGCTTCTGTGTTATTTCTTACTCTTATCTAATTTTTTTTCCCTTGCAGCCCTGTATTTAGCCTTTTCACTTGTTCATTTTTGATCTTCAGAACTTTTTTCGTTGTATTAACCATTTTGCAATAAGGGAGCTATAATCTCTGTATTGCATTTGAAACTTGAGACTTTGCTGTGGGCTTCTTGGAGCCCCACTCTTGGCGATCCCCATGCTTGTAGCCCAGCAACCAGAGCAGTGCTCTGCACATAAACTCACAGGGGGAGTGAAAGGATGAATGAACGAATGAATGATGTCTGATATCAAGGAAATCGTGCAATAGTGGGTAATCAACTAGCCTACAATAATATTCAGCTTTTTGAAAAGCTCCAGGAATACCCTGAGCTTTCAGGAGGGGAAGGTCTGGATCTTAAAATCCTTGTGGTAGAATGTGAAATGGAGGATAGCTATGGTTTTTCAAGACGTGAAAGGGGGTATCATTGTCTACAGCCCGGGGAAGGAGGGAGATGCCAACCAACCCGCAGCTAGGAGTATCCCCTTTGCTGGTGAGAGGTTTGCTCTGTGTCACATCCTTAATAGCTTTGAGCAACTTGGTAGGAAACAGAGGCATCAGGGGTGTGCTGGGGGAGAGGAGGCAGGGAGATGGGCACTCCTGAGTCGATGACAGAGCCAGGCTCTGTGTGCTATGCTATACACAGCTTCAGAAGCCCCTCAACTGAGTGATCAAAACCACGGAGCCTCCCAGAGCAACATCAGGTTCATCAGGTTTGGAGTAATCTGGCTGCTGGCTTCCCCTGAGTGTTTTCATGGCCCGAGACAGTGAGAGAAGGGAGCCGCTGAGTCTGTGCTGTGGGTAGCCTTGCCCTGCCTCGCGCCTGCCGTGTTTACCTCCAGGACTGCAGAGGAAGAATTCTGTCCTCTCCAGCAGCCCTGGAGAATCAGGGCATCTGCAGGGAGAGAAAAAGCAATCTAAAGGAGATTTTGACTTGACAAAAGAATTCATGAGAGCCCCTTTAGATGGCCATCTGTATCTGAGGCCACTTAGAATGATTTGATTTCTTAAAAACAAAGTCATTTTTAAAATACATTTTCAGAATCATCCTTTATGCAAAACTTTGGAGTATCTGTATCCATAGAGAAATGATATCCCAAGAGTACAAAGTAAATTACTCATAGTTAGATCCCCTACAGTGGTCTCCCTTGTAAAACGAAGGGGACAGGGTGAAGGGAAAGCAAATCTCCTTCCTTATCTGATGTAACTTTATCATGATGGCTTTTTCAAAAACTTGTGAGTATTTCCTTTTGCTCCAGAGTCCTATGTATTTTATGTTTCACTTCTTTAGTCATCAGCGTCTCAGGCTAAAGATTGCAATATTAATGATGTTCTAGATCACACGCTGTTTTGGGTTACTCATTGCTCATTGAGGTGTTGGAAGTGGTGCTGTGTCCCCGGATATAGACAGAAATTATTGAGGTAAAGCTAGGAATTTGGGTCCTGAGTTTCCAGTTTTACTTTACACACTGTGTCAGGTTGCAGGAAAAATAGGGCACATTCAAAAGACTCCCTTGGCGATGCGATGCCAGGTTACAGATGCCGCCCTGATCCTGGCAGTTACGTAATTGGGCATCAATATATTGAATCAAAATCCTGACCCGCGCAGCACTATCATCTTTCAGAAACGATTCAAGCCCAGGTGGATCTTGCTCCTGCAGGTCGCCCTTTGCCGTCCTTGCTGCTGCTTTTCACCGTCAATTCTGAAACTCCTCAGAGAAAACTCAGCTTACGTTTTTACGTTTATTTTTGGAGAACGTATTTCCTCCTGTAAATTCTACAGCTCTGTTCTATAGTAAACTCCTGCAAATAGGTTCTATATTCGGATTTCAGGGAACTTGACTCAAGTGCTTTTATTATAAGAAATCATTCTCAGAAATTCTCTCCCACTACCAATCTGAGAAATACCAGCCTCTTTTAAGCAGAGACTCAAAATTCACTGACCTAAAGAATTGAACAGGTTTTGTGGCTTTTTCAGTTTGAGGGGTTGTTTGATTTTCTTATGACTTTAAAAATAATCTTATAAAAATGAACCACTCTTACTTTCTTTGGCCACATGTCTTGGGATTCTATAACTATTGATTTAATAAGTTTAAGTGCTCACAGAAAAACTAGCAACCAGACGTGACTTAGATGAATGGTTTGAGATTTGGCATCTTAGATTTATGATTTGGGCAGTGATTCAGAAACGGGGATTCCAAAATTCACCACTGATTTGCAAAAGATCTTAAAATGGTTCCTGGCAGGGCATAGGGCCATGATGCAGTCATTATAAAAGACCAGGCTTGAGGCCAGCCTGGTGGCGTAGTGGTTGGGTTTGCCTGCTCCGCTTCAGCAGCCTGGGGTTCACAGGTTTGGATCCCAGGCGTGGACCTAGCACCACTCATGAAACCATGCTGTGGTGGCATCCCACATAAAATAGAGAAAGATTGGCACAGATGTTAGCTCAGTGGCAATCGTCCTCAAGCAAAAAGAAGATTGGCAATAGATGTTATTTCACAGCCAATCTTCCTCACAAAAAAAATAAAAATAAAAAGCTTAATGCAGAGCAGTAGAGGAGCGCCGAAGAAACCACCCATTCATGCCCTGGAAGGGATGTGCCTTCCTCAGCCACTTCTTTCAGGCTCCAAATGCCTCAGCACATCCCATTACCGTAGCAACTTCTCTAGAGTCTCTTGCCAATATGGTGCTAATAATTTGCAAACTGAAACCCCACCAATTATCCTTATGAATCTTACCAACACTATTGTAACCCATACCTTTAAATATGCATGTATTCAAATGAGTATATTTTTTCCAGACAAACATATTAATAGACTGTGTAAAGTATCTAACACTTGATTCTAACCCCAGCTATGTCCTTCTTAGAAATGGTCTGATCTGCTTGTTTTGACATTAATTACCTCCTCTTCCTGCTTCTCTGCTTTGTGCAAATGCTGCCGTTTGCACATTTAGTTCAATTAGTTAAAGGGTCTCTTCTCAGTTATGGACCTTAATGGCCCTGGTAATGGTACGTCCATCCTTTTCCTGCTCTGCTCATCAGCAACTGTATTTACAAACTCTAGCCTGGCATTGCTTTGAGAACCTGTACATAGATGGAGCATTTCATCTCATTGGACTTTCAGTCTCCTTATCCATAAAATGAGGGAGTTGTAATAAATTATTTCTTAGGTTCCTTCTGTCTCTAAAAGTTGAGTTGTGTTTCCAGAACTTTATGATGGTAAAAGAGACTCTCTCCAGATATCTCTTCATGTTTGGGCCCAAAACAACAAACAGTATCACAGTGACTTAGGCTATTAACTCTTATTTCTCCAACTTACTTTTTAAACTAATTCAATCTACTCTTTTTTCTTTTAGCTATTAAATCACTGAAGTGTTTCGGATTTTAAACGTTTGAATGCTTCTTACTCTTTGGCTTCTCTGAGTCAATCCTCCCTATTTATAAATCTCTTAGGAAAATGTGGTTATCCAGATGCTCAAGGCTTTTCATCTTGACCTACCTGCCATGGCTTAAAAATCACATGGTTTTAAAATAATCCTTTTTTACCCTTCTAGGTCTTTTGTTTGAATGGACCCTGCAATTTTTATGCTAAAATATTTTCTCTACTTTTTTTACCATACCATGATCTTTAGATTTTCTTTTTCATTCAACACTATAATTATTTCGTTTCTTCCTCAGCCCTGCTCTTGACCCCTGAAATGCAGTCTCACTCCTGCCTTTACTTGTATTTCTCATCAGAGTCTGACAGTGCTTCAAAACCTAGAACTCTGATGTCAAAGGATATGGCCGAGTTTAGATTCAGAAATCCCATTCATTCTCCTTACCTTTAACACTGTTTCATGCTCTGAGGGTAACTAGGTCAGTGTAGACATGTCTCACCCAAAATGAAGAACATCACATACATTTATGTTAACAACATAAACTAGTTGTTAAATGAATGAATTTATCTCATAATCCCATGAGCATCCGTGAAGTAAGAAGAGTTAAGACTCTTAAAAACAAGAAACGGAAGCCAGCTCTAGGGCTTTAGACCAGATTTTACCAAAGGCCTTGCTGAAATAGGATGGGGGAGAGTCTTCTCCTAATGCATGTATGGAGTATTGGTGGAGGGTATAAAGGAGAGCCAAGCCAATTAGCCACCAGAATTTAGTAAAGTGTACAAAGTGATATACTAGTTTCTTAAAACGGAGGCCTCAATTTCTTGACACATGAAAGCAAAAGCTTCCTACAACACCTAGATAGGCTCTCTGCATTACGGTTTTTTAAGTCTCCCCCAGGCTATGTGTATTAAAGATACCTAATGATGAATTGCTAAGTGAACGAATGGATGGATGAAGTGTCTAACAGAAATGCGAAGGCACTGAACAGATAGCATGGGGCCAGAAAAGACTTGAGGTTTGGAATCCTGGCTGCTCCTCTACCTAGCTGTGTGATCTGAGATATGAATCTTAACTTTTCTGAGCTTCTGTTTCCTGCTCTATTAAATGGCAATATATGTATCTACACCCATCAGCCTCCATTGAGGACGTTATAAGAAACACAAAACTTGTGTTTACTACATCCCACAAGTGTCCTCTTCTTGTGGCCTGGGTGAAGGTATTGCTATCAGACCCAGTTCTGCAGCCCTAAGAAAATTAGTTCATTTGTCTCATATAGATAGAGTGAGTTATGTGACTGCTGGTATTTCTCTTTTTGCATTAGCTTTTAGAGAACTTGGAGCTAGATCTTCAGCCTCCTTCTAGAAAACTGTGGTCTTAACCATGTATTTGAAGTAATAAACCTCTTACCTGCCAACATTTTATTTCACCTCTGCATATTTCCCCTTCTCATGGATTACATAATCCTACTGGTTTAGTTCTTAATTTCGGATGTATCTTTGTAACTTGGCTCAAACTGTTTTTGGTACAAGACATGATGAAGAAAATGAAGAAAGAAAAGAAATAAAGGAGAGAGGAGACAGAGACAGACAGACAGATCAAAAAGAGAAGGAAGGGAAGTGAAGGCAAGAAAGTCAGCTGTCCAGTATCTGCCTCTGAGGGTTCTTGCGATGAGTAAATGAGATTGCGTTTGCTTATACAGTTATGCCCTCATCAGTTTTTACTTGCCTTCAGAGAACTCAGTGGACCAATACCTTTTTAGATATATAAAGCAAATAATAGTAAAACAAATTTTTATTGATAATAAAATATGTTTTTAAAGGAATTGAAATAATGACAATATATATAATTCCACCATTTTCAAATCATGCTCCCAGAGTTCCCTCAGGTGCATAAGGTAACAAAGAGGTGGGAGAGTAGAGACAGGAGGACATTTGGGTTTTTTCAACCAACTCGCAGAGTTATTTTTATTTGTTCACTTCAACATGTAAGTTTCTGTTAACAAATGGTTGCCTGGGGCAACAAAAGTTTGAAACCACTGATGTATGTACATGACAGGATAGTAAGTTAGTCGATAATGGATGTGGATTTGCGAAATTAAGTGCAATGCAGTTTTGGCCTATAGGTTTAAGTGTTAAAATTGTTCTCCTTTTTTCTGATTGTTTTTGCCACAGAAAACAAGTACAGTGCTTGTGCGTGTAAAGGACAATGTGAAAATATAGAATAAGAAATCAATTTAAAACAACATCCTGTCACAAATTTAAAATATTTTTTAAAATTGATAGTTTCACTAAAATGCCTGAAATAGGGGCCAACCCCGTGACATAGTAGTTAAGTACGGCATGTTCCACTTCGGCAGCCTGGGTTTGCAGGTTCAGATCCTGGGTGCAGACCTACACCACTTGTCAGCCATGCTGTGGTGGTGACCCACATCTAAAGTGGAGGAAGATTGGCACAGTTCAGGGTGAATCTTCCTCAGCAAAAAAGCAAAAAATTTAAATAATGCCTGAAATATAATTATACATAGAAATACCCCATCCTCTACACTCCCACCCACTTATCCCCTCCCACCAGGAAATCCAGTATGCTTTAATGGAACTCGTATTTGAAACATGCTGGTGTGGGTTAGCCAGCTAGGGGCATGGAGAACAGAATCTATTTTCTGTTTCATTCTGTTTCTAACCAGTAGAGGGCAGCAATAATGCACAGGGAAGGGGAAATGAGCACCAGCTCTAGAATTAGGTTTCCCAGCAAGCCTAGCCTTTCTGAGAAGAGAACACCTAAAAAGTCCCTCAGATTCCCATATATGAATTATTACAGGGTCAGATTCCCTTCCTCTTTCCCTAAATATTTACAGAACTTTGATAATTTCCTTTGAAGTTATAAAATTTGTCGGTTAGCTTAGCGAAACGTTAATTTTAAATACAAACAGGATCATATCTCTAAAAAAGACATTTATGTAAAAGTTAAGTGTTTTAGTTGCTCATTGCTGTGTAACAAACTAACCCAAAACTTATTGATTTAAAACAATGATCATTTTATTCTCTCTCTTGATTCCAGTGGTTGACTGGGCACAGCTGGGATGTGGACGGGGACTGTAGACATCCAGGGGCTCAAATGGCCTGGAATACCCAAAATGGCACGCTTGGGTGGCTGGCAGTTGATGCTGGCTGTCAGCTGGGGGCCCAACAGGAACTGTTAACCAGAGTACCCAGTTCTCTTTATTGGCTTCTTCATGTGGCTTAGACATCTCACAGCATGGCAGTTGGTTCCAGGAGGGAACATCTCAAGAATGAGCATCTCAAAAAGAAGGAGGCAGAAGTTTCTAGTCCCACACATGGCTTCTACTGCCTTCTAAATGGTCAGAGAAGTCAGAGGATCAACCCAGATTCAAGTCCAGATTCTATGTCTGTATACACAAAGAGGAGAAATTGGTGAGGGTCATCTTTAGAGACCACCACATGGAGGGTTAAGAAAAAGGCTATTTCTTATATTTTGGAAAGATATTTATATATCGTGATAGATGCAGAGGAATAGTTCTTCATTTAATAAATAGGAATTGCTTCCTAATGCGGTACTTTAAGAATTAAGATGCACTACTGTCATTCCTTATGTTCTCCCCCTCTGCAGATCTGTTGCCTACAGTAATAAAAAATGGCCAGAGGATCAGTGTCCGATGAAGAAATGATGGAGCTCAGAGAAGCTTTTGCCAAAGTTGGTGAGTAGACCTGATACCTCAAGTCACACAATTCTCTTCTTTACTCTGTAGCTTTAGGACAGATTCAGTGAAATGGTAACATAAGCAAAATAGCAGAAGTGACAGGAATACAGTGGTATTGGTTAGAGATGCTGGGGAAACATTTTTGAAAGATCTACTTCAAGAAAATTGGCCATCTCTATCAAAATTTCTCTATCAAAAGTGGAATATGGACCTTTTCCCACCTGTAACTTTTCCTAGAAATGGCCTCTAAGTCTCATCTTTTATATCTTGTCTGCTTTCTTTGGTTTCCTTTGTTTTTCTACTATTCCATACTTTTTGTTACTCTGTATCTCTAAGCCTGTGATTTATTTTCCCATCTGTTTCTATAAAAGTCTCTTCAGGTTCTGTTGCCAGAACCTCTGTTTTGAAATTATGATTCTTGGGTGTTGGAAGTGATGCTAATGCCTGTGTCCAATAGCAACAGGCCTCTTGTGAGATTCTGACTCCCGCATGGGGTCAGGCCATGACCCGTGAATGATTGCCTCTCCCGTGCACTCACCTCCCATCTAGCCTTCTCTCGTTGTGCTGTTACCTGAATTGCCCTGAAACTTCAGCTCCTCGTTTGCCTTATAGATACTGATGGCAATGGGTACATCAGCTGCAATGAGTTGAATGACTTGTTCAAGGCTGCCTGCTTGCCTCTGCCTGGATACAGAGTGAGAGAAATTACGGAGAACCTAATGGCTACAGGAGATCTGGACAAGGATGGGAAGATCAGCTTTGATGAGTTTATCAAGGTGAGTCTGACGCAGAATACAAGGAGATGCATTTGAATCTTGGAACTTCAATTTGAAAAATATCCAGAAATACGTTCCCACCCTCCTTGCTTCAACCTTGCGTATTCTTTTCTTTGTGGTTTTCTTGATCACAGATTGCGTTTCTAAAGATACGTTGTATTTTTGCAGGTTTTTCATGGACTAAAGAGCACAGAAGTTGCCAAGACCTTCAGAAAAGCGATCAATAAGAAGGAAGGGATTTGTGCAATTGGGGGGACGTCAGAACAGTCTAGTGTTGGCACTCAACACTCCTATTCAGGTAGGCTGTACTAATGGGTGGGGAGCGGAGGTACAGAGGGTGTCAGGATGAGGAGAGAGTTGAGGGTGGAGGGAGAGGGAACCATGTAGAAAGGATCCACGTCTCCTGGGGTTACAGATTCTAAACTTGGTATTCAAACCTAAGGGGTGCAGAGAAAGAAGTAACATGAGTTTATTGACTACTGCCTGTTTTCCTTTCATAAGTGGCCCAGCAGATCGAGCTCTCGGTAGGGTCCAACACCAAATAATCTTATCAGCATTTGAAAAACACATTAAAGACTGCCAAAATTCCTTTGTAAGTCTTATGGACAAAATTAACTACTCAGGCTTCTACCTCCAAACTTCCTGTATTCTCAATGCTTACTGAGTGGTCAAAAAAAATTGTATTTTCATTGATTTGGAAGAAAGTTGTGTATATATTCTGAAGGCTGCCATTTAACAGCCTTAATGGAAACTCCTGATAGCCCAAACAGTGCAGTAATCCAACAATTCACAAACTGAGTTCTTCAAAACATCGGTTGATCTTAAAGATAAGTTCATGGTTAAGTACCACCTGTACTTGCAAAGACAAAGTTTAGCCTTTTATTTTTAAGTATGGAAAGTTTCACAGCCTTTTGCTATGCAAATGTGCATTATGAATTTTCAAGACTAATCTGCTCAGCAGTGTTTCCCAAACCTTTGTGCCTCAGGATTCTTCTGAGGGACACTGTAGTTTGTAATGACGCTCAGTTTGGGAAGCACGGTGCTGGACTGTGAGACATAACTTGAGGTTTTGTCATAATTTCTAAAGTCAATTTCTGGCAGCTTTACTGATAGGAAAAAAAGATTACATCACAAGTGCTTTCATTTCATAGCAATTTCATTATAATTGTATAAAGCAGCTCAGAGATACTGCAAGGATTGTCTGTGATCATCCTACGTTTAAATCAGCTAGGCTAAAGGCAGAATCCTGAGTTTTATCCTGTAAGCATTAGACCACATTCATATTTAAATTGTATATATAAATAAAGTATATTATTATCTGTATATATTTACACACATGTAAAATATAGATATATGTGTACATTTGCTTCTAAATATAATATCTTTGCATAAATATACGTATATGTAGCTTCTAAATCTGTTTGCTGTATGTTTTATGCCTTGGAATCAACAGAGATTCTGTGCCTATTTCCCAAGTCATTTGAAATTTTTAAATGTCAATAAATGTGAGATGATGGAATAATGGGCCAGATAACCTCACGATGTCTCTCATGGGCATGAAAATCTAAGTCCATGTGTATAGTTTTGTTTATATCAGATTTTCACTTTGCAAATAAGTCATTGTAATCGTTTACTTGCAGAGGAAGAGAAGTATGCTTTTGTCAACTGGATCAACAAAGCCCTGGAAAAGGACCCTGATTGCCGGCATGTCATCCCAATGGACCCAAACACCAATGATCTCTTCAGTGCTGTTGGGGATGGCATTGTCCTTTGGTAAATAGCACTTCCTTCTTGGTTTCCAGTGGTTTCCCTAGAATTTTCTGGAATACCAGCAATGCATAGTGTTTATCCTAGGCCAACTTCCATTGGTGCTCAGCTGGACTTGAAATGCTTTTCTGGATTTTCACTTGGCAAGTCCAGGAGAGCAAACTAATTTCAAAAGCAACTTATAAGGAGAAATGTTAAACTGCTATTGCTTGAGTGGAGGAGAGAGACGCACAGTATAGAGACAAACATAAACATAGCTAGAGATATACTAATACAAGGTCAAAAGCAATTGACTTTTGAATATATGCCACTTTGTTTCATCTGAGTAAGGCCTACCATGAGAGTAGACAGAATTGATAACAGCAGCATAACTGAAGCAATCCAATGCAAGTCTTTAAGCAAAGGGATGTTTGAGTGGTACACACAAATATACAACTCAAACACTAAGGGCACCTGGAAAAGGAGGAATGTGTTCTCTCCATGGGAGGCCGCTAAACACAGCCCGTCAATTCAGGATAGTGCCCTGGACAGTGCCTCTGTAGCTCTTGCTTTAGCAGTTTCTCTGCCATTGCAAGCCATGGTATTAGCAGGAGGCTTGAGGTGCCCAATCTCAGGTGGCCTCAGGAGTTGAAGGGAAGGATGGGTGGGCAAGACTTTGAGACCCTCCTCCTTTGCTCTGACCAGAGCAATTCTGCTTTTGGTATTTTATTTATTAGAGCTCACCATGAGATTTCATTTTTAAAAGGTTCAACTACTATAAATAAGTAAATAAACAAAGAAACAAACTCAGCCTACAAGATCACGTCCTGACTCCTTAGGTTGGCACTCAATGCCCCCATGGTCTTTCCTCAATCTCCTTCTGGTTTTACCTCCCAAGACCCCTGTGACTCTGGTACCCAGGCCAGCATTCTGAGTGAATGGCCACGTGAATGAGTGAGGGCACCAGCAAGCATGCTGACTTTTCCCTGCACACGCCCTGCTTATAACTTGCAACAGAGCTTTGCCTTTTATTTTCCTTTTAAAGAATGACCTTCCCCATTTTTTCCTCCTGTACAAATTCATTTACCATGAAATTTTCTGGTCTATCCCCACCCTAGTGATCTCTCTCTTCACTGAATTCTTAAAGCACATATTACTGATAATACTTTGGGAGCCATTATTATGTGCTACTTTGGACTGTTATGCAAGTTTTCACATCCAGATATTTCGTCTCTGTAATTCGACTATAAGCTTTTCAAGGGCAGGGAGATCTTAAACTTTTTAAAGTTATCCCTCCCCCAACCATCTCCTAGTGCATCTGGTTCACCTCCAGTTTTATATTTTTCAAATGATGATTTAGGAGTTTGTTTTGTCCATATCGCAATAAAGTGCCTTTTATTTAAATATATGTATATACACACACACAACAAAGTTAGAGAAATACATCTTTAAAGAACAACCACAAAAAAGTTAACTGCTTAAAAATGGTTAGGAAAAAATGCTAATGCTGATTTCTCTTCTCATTAAAAAAAGAAATAGGGGGCTGGCCCCGTGGCCGAGTGGTTAAGTTTGCGCCCTCTGCTGCAGGAGGCCCAGTGTTTTGTTGGTTCGAATCCTGGGTGGGGACATGGCACTGCTCATCAAACCACTCTGAGGCAGCATCCCATATGCCACAACTAGAAGGACCCACAACGAAGAATATACAACTATGTACTGGGGGGCTTTGGGAGAAAAAGGGAAAAAATAAAATAAAATCTTAAAAAAAAAAGAAATAGTCACAGTCAAGTTTACTATTCTTTGATTTTGTTGTTCTTCCTTTGGATTTTTCTCCAACTTCTCTGTTTTAAATAAGATGGAGGTGACCTAAGGAAGTTTATTTGTTGTGCCCCATTGAAGGTTAAACCAATGCTAACTGGGTAAAATGAGTTATTCTTAAATAATGACTGCTTATTTTGGATGTCTGACTGACATCTTAGATACTTAAATGGGCAAAATTTCTAAAGTTCTGACACAATAATGACCACAGGAGAATATAAAACATTTTATCATATGGTTATTTCAAGATATAAGAGTTTGACCAGGTGTCAGATAGAAATTTAGACATTATATAAGCTCAAAAGTGTCCAGATAGTCTTTTATATAGCGGAGACAATGTTCATGGCTGAGACAGTAAAGTACTCATGGAGGCTTTGCTTTGGCTGTCCACCCAGAATTTCCTAATACGCTAAGAGAACCAGAATAATTTTGCAGCTTTTTTAGGTGAGTCAATGAGGTGAGATCCTTATTTCCTGTCTCAATATATTAGTGTGACCCCAGGTATGTTATCCTTGCCCACACGTAGTTTGAATCTAGTCAAAACTGCATAAATGATTTCGCATCTGAACACTGGGGAGCACAGATTATGTGGCCGTCTTGTTTGCTTACGGCGTTGCTAGAACTCAGCGTCACTAGGTTCTGTTATTCAGAAGCCTGCTTTCTTTCATTGTTTCTCTTTCAGCAAAATGATCAATTTGTCAGTGCCAGACACAATTGATGAAAGAACGATCAACAAGAAGAAGCTCACCCCTTTTACCATTCAGGTATGTCTTTCCTCTCAGAGGAAATGAGCACCCAACTGCTGAGCTGGCCTTTTTCCAAGTGCTCAGACATGATTCCCAATACCCAGGCTTTGGGCTGGTCATTTGTCATGGCTTGTGGGGATAGATGGACACATTTCTGTTTTCTCTTTTATTACTATAGGAGAGGGGAGGAGAAGGGTAGTGGGATGTTAGTCGTTACGGTCTTTGTTTTGGCCACTTGGGAATAAAAGTCACATTGGCTAAAGTTTTAACTCAGACTTTCCCTACCAATTTATCTTTGAGCTGATGCCAAATACCCAGCATTTTATCTGAAAAGATTAGCCTTTCTAAGAAGTCAGAGGGTGAAAAACGGGAAGTGCTCTGGCAGCCTTCAGAGTGGTATTGGCCACAGCCACCAGTGTGATAAATATGACTTGCTTTTATGCCTTCAATTTCTTGATTAACTGGAACAGTAACCAGTAGCAAGTAAGCTGTTTTTCTATGTTATGTTCCAGTATTTTAACATTATTGTAATCTTTTTGCTCAGAAAGCATATCTCACTTATTAAATCATGAACAATATATTATGTCTTGTTTCAATTTAAGCAACCCTGTGTACTTAAAAAATGGAAGTGGTGACCAAAGCGAGAACAATGATTAAATGTATATGAATGCACTTAATGTTAAATTTAATCTTGACGTTAAATTTTAATTTTGGCTGTAAGTAGAAACAATATTTTTCGCTCATCATTTGAGCTCTACGCTAGGGCAAAAACCCACTTTTCTCCTGCTAGTCTGCTTCCCAAATCACTGGCGGCCTATGTTTTGTTTTGTTTTCTTTTTAATTTGCCATAAAAATAACTTCTATACATCTTTGACTCTGATATATCTTCCTTTGTGGACCCAAGAATAGTATATAGACTCCAGACTGAAACTGTGATTGACTATTCCAACTGTGTGAGAGTTACATTACATATATTGTTGTTGGTAATAAGAATATATGATCAGTACATGTGTGCTTGTGTGTGTGCACATTGTGTGTGTGCACATTGTGTGTGTGTACGTGTGTGTGTACTCAAGGTCCCTAGATATTATGGATACTCAATAAATTGTCCTAGTAAAAACCACACTATCTTTTCTAGGCATTTGATTTGTCTTTTTCACTCTCTTAATACTCAATCTGAAAGTCAAAGCTATTTTGTTACTCTTTTTTATGACCTTGATTCACTTCAGCGGTTGTGTTATTAATGATAGACAGTGACAAGACAATGGCTACCCTCCAAGGTACCCCTTTATTCCTGGCTGATGGAGGTGTTGAGTGCGGAGGTTCCATCACAGAGCAATATGGAAAAACATAAGACTCGTTAGTTTCCTCTGACCAGGATGAGCCTTCAGCTCCGGGTTCTGGTTTGACTGAATAGGCACTGCATAAGCCCAGTATCTGGGTTATGGGATTTTCTCTTCCAGTGGTTACTCGCTGCTTTTTCTCAATGTTAAAATCTAGTGAAGACCATGCTTCCAGACATGTGAACTTTCCAGAAGTAAATCATTGTTGCTGCTACAGATCAGTAATCATCGTTTGGCATCGGTAAAGTCGAAAACAAACTTGCATACTGTTTCTCCTTTAGGAAAATTTGAACCTGGCTCTGAACTCTGCCTCAGCCATCGGGTGCCACGTGGTTAACATTGGGGCTGAGGACTTAAAGGAGGGGAAGCCCTACCTGGTCCTGGGACTTTTGTGGCAAGTCATCAAGATTGGGTTGTTTGCTGATATCGAACTCAGCAGAAATGAAGGTATGAGCAAAGCCACAAATGTTATTAATGGCATAGCTTTTTATTAATGCATGTGTTGGGGGCTACAGGAGGAAGATGTCAGGAATTGTCAAGCTCAGAATCCTCAGTTTTTGAAAAGTGGAGTTATATTGAATCCTTTGTATTAATGTAACATGTTCTGTCTACACTGACCAGACTTTTTTAAATGACAGAGCAAAAGCTTTTTAAGACCACAGACGAATGGTAATGCCTGTGTGGAACCTGTAGCTCTCTCTAGCTGTCTGGGACTCCAACCTCAAGAGCTTTTCTGAGTTCACTTTGCCTTTAGACACTTTATAACAAATTAGACTCTTTTAAACTTGCCTTTTATGGAGCAATTCACATCCATATACTGCAGCAGTAGCACCAGGTTAGGAGAAACTTGGTCCATTTCTTACCAAGACTATAGAAAATTGCGTTTAGGCTTTCAAAGTTCTCAACTAAGTATTGTGGCTGTCAATCTTATTCTGTCTGCTCTCACCATCCTGTCTGTATTTACACAATTACAGCCCCGCCCTTTACACAGAAATAGTAGACCTTGGTAAATATCATACGAAACACAATGTTACCTTTTAGTTTTCCAGTACAGATACTACCAATAAGAAATCTGTAGCCAAATTCTAACCTTAGTTATGTATACTTTTTATTTATATGTCCACATCACAAGAACCAGTCAAGAATCCTGGGGTACCATTTTAAAACCAATATATTAAACATAATATAAAGAAGAGGGAAAAAAGCAAATAGGAAACTTAGAACCCACGAGAAAGAATATTGATTTGCAAATAATGACCTCAGCTAAATTGAAACCTTCTAGCTGAGCAAAATATATTTATTCATCTGGGAAACAGGAAAGAGTTGATTATACTTTTTGAGATGCTATAATTATGCAGGTAAGCATTTGAAATATAAAACACCTATGGGAATAGACAAGAGGACATTGTCATTATTACAAAATTGATCTCTTAAAAGCAAAAATGTTGTCATATCTTGAAACCTGGTCTGACAGTCCCAGTGGTGCACTCTGAGCCAATAGTCTAGGTTATTTCTGTGGCTCTGCCATGGTATTCTTAGGCATAGCATTGAGAGCCATTGGTGCCATGTCTTCCCCATCTGAAAAATGGGGATAATAAATAAGCTCACAATGTCTTACCCCTCTTTTTAGGGATAATAATAAAGTGTTTATTCCATTAGAAAGGCTGTAAGTACTTTTACCCCAGAGAGAGAACGTTGCTATCTTTAGCTTCCCAGCAGAGGGCAATGAGAATTATAACTAATCCCCCCAAATATCCCTGTATTAATTTTTCTTTGGCTTTTGTGCTTCTTCAGCTCTGATTGCTCTTTTGAGAGAAGGGGAGAGCCTGGAGGATTTGATGAAACTCTCCCCAGAGGAGCTTCTGCTGAGGTGGGCTAATTACCACCTGGAAAACGCAGGCTGCAACAAAATTGGCAACTTCAGTACCGACATCAAGGTAGGAGGAGTGTAGTTTGAATGTGAATAACTGGCGGTGAAAAGAATTTGGGCCACGTCGCTTCAGAGTCTGTGGGGTTAGTTAGACAGTGGCTTTTGGAGTCACTTGCTCTTCTCAGTCGTCCATGTGCTGCTCTAGCTCTGGGCCACGTGCACATCTGTCCGAAGCCCCAGCAACTGCATCATCAAAGGCAGATGCATCGCCCTTAGAATTTCAACATCAGGAAGTAGAGGGGCGAGGGTGAGAGAGGAAGGGCGAGAGAGAAGACTGCTTTTCAAGAGAATATTTGTAGGACTGTAATGTCTTTCGGATTTTATCAATGGGAGCACCAGATGGCAATTCTTTTTAAAAAAATTAAGTAGGAATTACTCTTCTAATTACACTAATAATGGTAAACATGGTGTCTACTGCATGCCAGGCACTGTTCTAATTGCTGTATACTGTATTGACTCATTTAATCCTCACAACAAACCTGGGTGAGATAAGGATTATTATTTTCTCATTTTACAGATAAGGAAACTGAGGTAAAGAGAATTTAAGCAACTTGTTGAAGTTCACATAGCTGGGGAATGGGGTCAGGATGCAAATCCAGCAGTCGTCCTGCATGGTCCACGTCCTCGGCCACCATACTATACTGCCTCTCTAAAACAGCTTGTGAATTTCTTGAAAGTTTTTCATTTGTAAGAAACCAGAGTGATTTTTAAAAGATTGTGATTCTGGAAACCCTCTGCAATGAGAATTTACCCCAGAGCGTGTAGAAGGCACAATCAGTCCTACAAGAGAGATCCAGAAGGGGAAAGGCTGAGGGAGGTACACACTGTGGTCTTCAAGTTTGTGCAGAGTTCCTTGACAAGGTGAAAGGAAACAGCTGTTGGCAGTGATGACAGATGGACCAAGATGGAACTTACAGAGCAGGAAGGAACGTCAGAAGGCAGTTCCTAGGAGTAGAAATGCTGGGATGCATCAGGAGAAAAACATTTCAGTCTCCACTTTCTCAAAAGTTAAAGAAATTCTCTCCAAAGAGAAAGAGTCAGAGGAAAGGTCATGTGACTCACCGAGAGTCAACCCAAGCTTATAATTCTTTGAGTGACAGCTTCTCCCTGCTGTGGACCCGATGGCTTTTAGAACTCAGGGTCTGCCAGGCACGGTGCCAGTTAGAGTGAAGCTTCTAGATGGAAAGTCCCCTGTTAGGACCTAAGCTAATAATACCAAGTTCATTTTTCTAATTACACTACTCTCATTGGTTATTAACAGTCTTCCGGCACCACCAACCAAACTGAGATTTATCGGGAGCTGGACAGCATTATCTACCTTTTTGCGCAACAGTTAAGCTCCGCAATTGTTTCAGCCAAAACTTTCAAGCTTTTCAGCCAAAATTAGGCTGCTTGATCTGAGCCATAAATTTACCTGATTTCCCATCACTAAAAGGTTGTGTTCTTTAGAATGATACCCCTTTGGGACTTGGGAAGTCTCTGTATGAGATAGGAAGTGGCCAGCTGGGCACTTACACAGTGGTTGTGCCTGTTCTCAGGGAGCACCTGCATCCCGCTAAGGTCAGAGCTGTGACGTGTATGTCTGAGCATCCAGCAACTTTGGGAGATGCCCTTAAATCACACAAAGTCAGCAAGGGTGGGGAGAATGCCCGTCCGAGAGTGAGTGAGACACGTTCCTCAGGCGCAGGTGAAATGAGGTGACTCTTAGCAAAGCTAAACAGATGTAACCCGTGGTAGGCAAATTTTATTTGTGCCTAACACCTGCATGGAACTTTCACTGACTTCAAAATAGCTACAGTGAAAAGTAAGAGAGGGGGAGGGTAGAAAGAAAAGAGATGAAAATCAGTTTCCCCAGGTGCAACATCAGTGGCTGGCCTTGTCTCCTGCCATCTTTCTAATGTCACAGGTGGTTAGCACACCTCTGCTGTCCTCAGTCCCTACTCAGTTAAAAAACAAGACAAAACAGAGCAACAGTTGATTTTTCAGTGTTTAAGAGAAATTAAGATCTCTTTAAGTGGTTTAAATAAATTATCTGAAAATCTGTATGCTTTTATTGAATGAGAATACATTTATAATTTTAAGACTATGATTCTGAGAATTCTTTTTGTCAATAAGCATATTTCCAGGATCTAAGAAAATCTAAGAATTCAATGTTTCCAATCTGCTATAACTAAGTTTAACCATTTAGCTTCTCGATAAACATTAAATGTGCTTGTCATCTTAATATCTCTCCCTTTACATAAAGACTGTTAATGCTTCAACCTTCTGTCTTTGAACTCTTTTTCTTTTGTTGATTGTCCATTTAAATGTATTTTTAAACTCTGCTTTAAACTTCTGCTTCCTTTTTCTGTCACTTTTTTTTTATGAAACCTTAGCTGACTGACTTCTACACCAATATAAAGGTATATATATTTTCCTGTATACAATTTAATACATGTTAATAAATTATTTTCCCTCCTCTAAGGACAACAAAATAGTGTTTTCTTCTTTGGGTTGCCTTTTATGTATGTCCTATATTTTTATTGTTATACTCCTTTAAAAAAAAAAGATAAATATAATATATAAACTGACAAATAGAAAATTCAAATTAGTGAATGTTTCCAGCTTTGTTAATTAAGTTGAATCCTTGAATGATAGTCAAATAAGAAATGAAATATGTTTGCTTTGGGGAAATTATTGTCTTGCTAAGTATATAATTAGCTGTGTTGTTTTGAAACTATTTCTTAATTTCTCACAGGATTCGAAAGCTTATTACCACCTGCTTGAACAGGTGGCTCCAAAAGGAGATGAAGAAGGTATTCCTGCTGTTGTCATTGACATGTCAGGATTAAGGGTAAGGCCACATTGGCAGTTCCATTGTCCTGCATGACCCTGACTCTGGGGTTCCATGCGTGGACATCTTTACTTAAAGCCCAGTTAGAACTGTTAAAAACTGTTTACAGTTTTGGATAATAATCATGGAAAATTGAATCTGGACATAAACATTAAGGAAAGAAAGAAACTAATACTAATTAAATGCCGTACACCATACAGGGCACTGCTGTGTATGTACCATCATTTAACAGGCTCTACAACACCCAGAACTATTGTTATTTCATTTTTAGGTATCTGGATCTTATCTCTGATAATAGATGGGATGGTTATACAAATAAATAAATTCTCACTTTAGTGGTGAAAAAACTGAGACTCAGAAGGGTTGATTAATATGTCCAAGATCATGTGAAAGATTAATGGAAGATTTTTGATCCAAGGCTGGGGTCCTTTTCCTCTAGTGGTAATAAGACTACACTCCACTTGCTGAGTTCCTCCCATTCGGCAGGGACTGTGCTAGGCACGTGGCGTACACTGCCTCTAATCCTTGCAAACATCACTAAGGTCAGTGTTAATAACTGTTTGATAGTTGAGAAAACGGAAGATCAGAGAAGCTACTAATCATCTCATGACCACAGAGCCAGTACATGGCATAGCAAGGATTTAAACCCAGGATGGCACCCAAATTCACCCAGCCGCAACCCCACCTCTCTACACCGTTGAGGGTAATGGGAGAAAAGGACTGGGCGAGATGTGTGAGTTCTTAGAAACATCTTGTTTGAGGGCTCTTCAAAACAGTGGGCCCAACATGGGTCTGAGTGTTAAAACTCAGTTTTGCCACCACTTTAATCTTGATCTTGAGAAATCACCTTACCCATTTTTGTGCCTCATTTAATATGATTAGAGTTAAATCCAGTGAGTTAATACTAAAGTTAAGTCATTCCTGAATGAGCAGTGCAGCTCACCAAATGTGTAATGTATAGTGTTATCTAGTAAAGCACCATATTAAGAAATAATTCCAGTGTAAAGTTCTGTTTTCTGAAAACTGGTGGTTTCAGAGACAAATTAAGAGCTTTAAGGATAGTGGACCATATTTCAAGGAAACTGATCTTCTAATGAGAGTCTGTTTACAAATGACTGGAGAGTCTCTAGGACTATTGGAATAGATTTTTAATATGTTAAGTGAATGGTTCTTAATCTGACATCTGCAAAAACCAAACTGATATTATATATTTATCAAACATACTATGTAGCTTAACTATCACATTTAATTTGTCTGAGTTGCAAGTACACCAACTCAGTGTGGGCACAGTGGTAGGCTAATCAGATGTTTTTATTGACAAGTGTAAATATCTTGGATGAACTGAAAGTAGGAATATAATTTATGACTTAATAAATAAAAATTTTGGTAGACAAAATCTCATGAAGTCTATGCAAGAAAATAATAAAAAGGAAGTTTAATGCTTGAAGATAATTAAGATCAACTTACATGTTAAGATTGTAGATTCTACTGAATCTCTTTGAACACAGGGCAACCAGCCATTCATCTGAAATGGTTCTGTAGGGAGATGAGAGGACTCGATTCCTTCTGAGATTCCTTTTACTTGTGACTTTTCGATTTTGGTTCAGGCGAATATAAGTAATAATGTTTTATTATTCAATGTCTATCTGAGGTTTAACACTAAGGGTTTCGGTAAGATTCCCATTTCGTTTTCATTTAATAATGTCTACTTGGTCATGGAGAGCCTTGACCCCGCCTTGAGACATCCTATTTGGTTGCAGGAGAAGGATGACCTCCAGAGGGCAGAGTGCATGTTGCAGCAGGCGGAGAGGCTGGGCTGCCGGCAGTTTGTCACAGCCACGGATGTTGTCCGAGGGAACCCCAAGTTGAACTTGGCTTTCATTGCCAACCTGTTTAACAGATATCCTGCCCTGCACAAACCGGAGAACCAGGACATCGACTGGGGGGCTCTTGAAGGTAACTGGAAACCAGTTGCTTAGGAGTTTGGAAAAGCATTCACCATTTTAATGAAAGGGCAGTTCAAAAGTACCTCCTAAGCAAATATAAACCCCTCACACGTTGCCAAAGATGTGCAAACAGGTCGTCAATTCTCTGATACGTAACAAAGAGAATAAACAGATTAATCAAGTCAATTACAGCCAAGCAGGAATAATCAAATACCATTACATCACATCTATTATACACAGGCTTCATCCATTATCAGAATTAAATGTTATAGGGAAGATAATGCATTTAATTATCAGATGAAATAAATCCTGAGTTCCCAAAACTTAATTTATGTACTTAATGGACTGTGTTAATTCCTAGAGGCAAGAAACTGCAGCTACTCATCATCTAGAAATGATATTTAGCTTATGCTGAGATGTGCTTTCTGAGGTTTTTGTTTTCTTTCTTTGATTTGGATTATGGGGAGCACACAATCATATTTTGAGACAGAATCCCTGACAGCTGTGTTTTGGGAGTTAATGCCCTAAGATTGGACAAAAAGCATATAGCTTGAGTCAGGTTCTAACAGGTGAAAGTGACAGAGATGTTTACTTTTTTTTTTTCATGAATTAGTCCCAATATTAAGATGGAAAAATCAAGACAAAATTAATATTAAATGAATATCCTCAAAGCGAGGAAATCCAGATTTAAAGTATTGATTGATCCTCTTCTGCAATGCTTTACTCTCGCTGGAAATACAAAAATCAATCTGTGTTCCAACACTGCTGCATCCGTATCATTTGATAAATCGTGGTCAGGGATCCATACATTTTGTTGACTACCAAATATATATATCAAGTCTTCTAATCACCCATTTCCAGCTGCCTCTAGAACATTCCCTCCGGGTCCTTTACTCTCACTTGAAATTCAGCATATACAAAACAGAATTGATCATTTCTCTTCCCCTCACAGTCTTTCTGCTCTACTGCCCCTCCCCCCATCCCATCCATTCTCCTTTAGAAATACTCCATTTCCATTAATCATACCACTTTTTTTTCTCTTCAGTCACCAAAACTAAGACCCTGGCTTGCACTTTGATATCTTCCTTTCCTTCATTCCTAAATCTATTGAACCAGCAAATACTAATAATTCTTCCTGCAGAATGGCTTTTAGATTGGTATTTTTCCTTCCTGCTCTTCTGGACTCTTATTAAATCATACACCAACTATTTCAGTAGGTCTTAGGGGCCTATCCCTCCATTCGTCAAGCACTTGAATGTGCCCGTGTGCTCATGTCAAACACTATCTACTCTGCATGTTTAATTTAAATGCATATTGCCTTCCAGTAATTCTGCACACCGCTGCCAGGCACATCACTGTACTGCTTTCGTTATATCTCTGCCTTGCTCAAGAATTTATTATAGTAATAAAAAAAAAGAATCTGTAATGACTGACATTGTCTAATTTATCATCCAAGGTCTGCTACCTGACGTTCAAACATCCCCAATTCTGGTTCCAGCCATTAGACAGAGTCTTATCTCTGTGTGCTGTACAACACAGATCCCTGGAAAACCAGTTGCTAATGTTTTCACACAAACCCAGCCTCTCACTTTCTTTGTGTTCCTATTTATGCTATCTTCTACTGCCATCCCTCTACTATCCCTCCAAATCCTCTCCTCTTTCCTTTTTACTGTCCAGATTTTACTTTTATTAATATTAATTTATCAAGTGAAGCTGAAATTCCACTCCCTCCAAATTGAGCCCATCCTATTCTCTCCCGTCTCAACTCAAACAGCAAATACGTCTGCCTCGTATGTTAGCCCTCTAGCTTACGTGACCTCTCTTTGAGGCCTAAAAGTCTTGTTTTTCCAGAAAGAATGTATGCCTTTGAGGGCCAGCTCTGAACAGTTTCCCCACACAGGATTTTGCACATTACTGTTAGATACTATAGAAATACTTGTTGAATTGAATTGGAAAAAAAATTAACACAGGATAGCAACCCTCATCCAAATCCATTAGGGTTTATTTAATTTATTTTTATCATTTTACCTTCAGTTTTTATTACAGCCTCTTTAGTTAAGCTTTGATCATAAAAAAGGCATATCTTCGAGGCGCCTGAAAGATAACTGGCCTTCCTTAATTTAGGTGAGACAAGAGAAGAGCGGACGTTTAGGAACTGGATGAACTCCTTGGGCGTTAACCCACGAGTCAATCATTTGTACAGGTAAGAATATCTGGGGACTCTCCCTTAATGTGAGACACTCAGACCTTGAAAGATCCCCAAGATTTCCAATATCACTATGGTATGCAATTCTTTTCACAAAATGTGTGTACCTTAATGAGAAGGAGAAAAGGGCCAAATTGAGATTCATATGCTGGGTGTTCAAAGGAAAAACTCTCCCATATACCAGTCTTGCTGTGTGTTTAGTACAAAATCATAACCTCAGCAAAAGGTTACTGAAAAATAAGATGTACTGCAAGTTGTCAGCCTGTGATCTGCTCACAGACAGGCGAAACAAGAAATGGTCAGTTTGTGCTTGTCTCCTATGCCATTTATTAGAGCTGTATTTCTTTTCCTGGGGGGCGGTGTGTTTTGGCTGAAGGGGCACCGGTAGTCATACGTGGAGGAACCTTGAGTAAATTCCCTCAGTTTCTCTGAGTCAGAGTTTCATTACCTCTAAAGACGGAGATACTGATACCAATTTTGCCAGATTGTTGTGCGTGTTCCTTGAGCTAGTATATGAGCAGGTGCCTGGCCCGCCGCAGGCCCTTAGTCGTTGCTGGCTCTCTGAGAATTCTTTTGTGTTTGCTTTTGTTCAGCGATTTATCAGATGCCCTGGTCATCTTCCAGCTCTACGAAAAGATTAAAGTCCCTGTTGATTGGAACAGAGTAAACAAACCACCATACCCCAAGCTGGGGGGCAACATGAAGAAGGTAAACCATGCCTCTTCTGGCATCCAGATAGGCAGGTGAAGTCATCAGCCTGCAGGAGCACCCTGTGAATACGTTATCAGGAGGCCGCACTTAGATAAGTAATGTTTACCCAGGGATTAAATTATAGTGCGGCAATCTGAAACCTGAATGGTTTTATTAAAGTGAGTCCATTATTTCAGCTGATTACTCATTTATAATTCCATGTTGCATGTCTTTAAACATTATGATGTAAAAATTCTCATTAAGATAATTAGAACAAGCAGAGCTACACGGTTGCTGTTCTCCCAGCAGGATCCTCATTCTAATTTTCTAAAGAATTGGAGCTTTGTACTGACAGTTTGACTTGAACAAATAGTTTTTCTACTGTCAACACCAGGGGAACACATTGTTTTGTAAAAACAGCAATGGGGTTGGCGCAAACCTTTCTCATCTCTCTGACTCTTAACGATCCACGTTTAACCAGGGAATACCTGCCCCCGTTGTCAGTCCACTATGTGCACATAGAATGGAGAATCCAGATTTCCCATGTCAGCCTCTGTGAATTCAGCTACTTTAGGAATATATGGACAGCTAACTGAGCATGGCTCTCTGTGTAGTGTGATAGCACCATGAAAATGTTCATAATAATGAATTCATTTTGGTTTTACACTCAGAGTACGCTATGGATATTTTTTGGTGGATGTGAGGGGTTCTATTTAAGAAAAGATGGAAAATTCTGGGGTTGGCAGGGTGGCACAGCGGTTAAGTGCGCATGTTCCACTTCAGCAGCCCAGGTTTCGCTGGTTTGGATCCCAGGTGCGGACATGGCACTGCTTGGCAAGCAATGCTGTAGCAGGCGTCCCACATATAAAGTAGAGGAAGATGGGCATGGATGTTAGCTCAGTGCCAGTCTTCCTTAGCAAAAAGAGGAGGATTGGCAGCAGATGTCAGCTCAGGGCTACTCTTCCTCAAAAAAAAAAAAAAAATAGATGGAAAATTCTTTGACTCATTTAGAATCCTAGGATTGCAGAACCAGGCGAGTCTTCACAGATCATTCAGTCTGACCGTATTTATTTCATTTTGTGTCTCTATTTTTCTTATCTTATTTTATCTAGTATTTATCACCATAGAGATGATAACATTAGGTTGTTTGTGTTCTTGCTCCTTAACAGCTTGAGAACTGTAACTACGCAGTGGAATTGGGGAAGAATCAAGCTAAGTTTTCCCTGGTTGGCATTGCTGGACAAGATCTCAATGAAGGGAACCGCACCCTGACATTGGCCTTGATCTGGCAGCTAATGAGAAGGTAACGCATGCAACCCCTGGGAATGGCTTTTTATGGAATGTATTATTTACCTAGAAAAATACTAGCAAATTTTCAGGATGTGATTTGAACCAGTGAGACTATATTTTAAGCTAAACTTAAAACCGAAGGAGTGTTTTGTTATTGTCCTATTTTCTTCCTTTCACTTCTATCAGTTTTATTACAGGTACTTTGAAGCTGTTATTAGGTTCATGATTATTTTAGATTGTTGTCCTCTTAATTAATCCCCCCTTTTTCATTATGGAGTGACCCTTTTTATGCCTGGTAATATTTTCTCTGAAATCTGCTTTTTCTGATATTAATATAACCACTCCAGCTTCCTCTTGATTAATTTTAACCTGGAAAATCTTTTTCCATCTTTTAATTTTTAACTGATTTGTGTTAATAATATTCAATGATCTTGTAAAGGGATTTTCAAAATAAGGGAAAAATATGCTATATATTACCCACATATTTGCCATTTCTGGAGCTCTTCTTTCCATGGTGTAGATCCAGATTTCCATCTGATATCATTTGCCCTCTACTTGAAATATTTCTAATAGTGCAGATCTGCTGGCAAGGAATTATTTCAGTTTCTACATGTCTGAAAAACTTTATTTCATCTTCAATATCAGAAAGATACTTTCTCTGAGTGTAGCATTCTAGGTTGATAGTTTTGTCTTCTATTACTTAAAGATAGTGTTCACTGTCTTCTGCTTACATTGTTTCCAGTGATAAATCTGTTGTCATTCTTATCTTTTTCCTCTGTGTGTAATGTATCTTTTTTCCTCTGTCTTCTTTGAAGATTTTACTTTATTAGGGGCTGGCCCTGGCTGAGTGGTTAAGTTCCTGCGCTCTGCTTTGGCAGCCCAGGGTTTCGCTGGTTCAGATCCCAGGCGCGGACGTGGTGCCACTCATCAGGCCACGCTGAGGCAGCGTCCCACATAGCACAACCAGAGGCACTTACAGCTATAATGTACAACTATGTACCAGTGTTCTTTGGGGAGAAGAAGAAGAAGAAGAGGAAAGGATTGGCAACAGATGTTGTTAGCTCAGGTGCCAATCTTTAAAAAAAAAAAGATTTTACTTTATCACTTGTTTTAATCAATTTGATTATGATGTGCATTGGTGTTTCTCATACTCAAGGTTTATTGAACTTCTTGAATCTCTGCGTTTATAATTTTCATCAAATTTGGAAAAATTTTGGCCTTTATTTCTTCAAGTATGTCTCCTGTACCCACCCACCCCAGTGTTTTGAGGACTCCAGGTACACATATATTTGGTCATCTGAAGTTGTCCCAGAGTTCATTGATCCTCATTGATCTTCATTTTTTTCCTTTATGTTTTATTTTTTCCTCTATATGTTTCATTTGGGATAATTTCTATTGCTTTCTCTTAAAATTCACTCCTCTCTTCTTCTGAAATGTCTAGTCTCCCTTAATCCCATCCAGTGTCTATATTTTTTATCTCAGACATTATAGTTTTCATGTATAGAAATTTAATTTGTGTCTTTTTGGAATCTCCTATATCTCTCTCCTCTAACTTCTTGAACATATGGAATATAATTACAGTAACTGTTATTTCTAGTTCTGTTTCTATTAATTGATTTTTATCCTTATTATGGGTCATATTTTCCTGCTTCTTTGCATGTCTGCTTATTTTTTTTATTGTATATGAGACATTGTGAATTCTACTTTACTCTGTGCTGGATATTTCTGCATTCCTTTAAATATTCTTGAATTTTGTTCTGGGATGCAGTTAAGTTACTTAAACATAATTTGATCCTTTTGAGGCTTACTTAAAAGCTTAATTGGTCTTGACCTAATTTTGTCTGTTAGTCCTGGGACAATCTCTTCTGAGTACTTTACTTGGTACTCCATGTATCCTATTTTTTTCACTCCAACTGGTGGAAACCAAATTATTTCCAGCCATGTGTGAGCTCCAAGAATTGTTTGCCTTGTCCATTTCTATGTTCTTTTCCCAGCCTCTGAAAGTTTCCTCACATGCAAGCACTGAGCAGTACTCAGCTAAAGATTTGAGGCAAACCCTCTGAAAACCTCTGGAGCTTCCTTTCTGGATGACTCTGTCCTCCCAGACAGTTCTTTCCTCTCTGTTATTCCATCCCACAAATTCTAGGCACCTTGGCTTCTTTGAGTTCTCAACCCTGTCCCTTCAACCCAGGGAAACTGCCATGCTCTATTTGGGCTCTCTCCCCACACTGCAGCCTGGAGACTCTCCGTGCAATAAGCTGAGACAATCTTAGAGCTCACCACATGTCTTTCCCTTCTCCCAGGTACTGCTGTGGTGTGCTTCTTGTTGTCCAATGTCTGAACAGTGTTGTTTCCTGTCTGTTTCATTGTGTTTTAGGTATAAACAGAGGCAGAAGAGTAAATCTAATCCCTGTTACTCCACCATGCCCAGAAGCAGAATTTCCTGCTAGTTTTTTGTTTGTTTGTTTGTTTTTTGTTTAGGAAGATTATCCATGAGCTAACTGCTGCCAATCCTCTTCTTTTTGCTGAGGAAGATTGGCCCTGAGCTAACATCTGTGCCAATCTTCCTCTATTTTATATGTGGGGCACCTGCCACAGCATGGCTTGATAAGTGGTGCATATATCCACACCCGAGATCCAAACCAGTAAACCCCACGCCACCGGAGTGGAGCTTGCCAATTTAACCACTTTGCCACCAGGCCAGCTCCCCCCCCCGCCCCCCACTAGTTCTTTAAGGGAGAACTTTAGATCCCTTTTGTAGCTGAATATAAACTTGATTAATGCAAGAGCTATGTGGTGATATTATTTAAATAATAGTAGAGTATAATATCATAAACAAACAGAAAATAAATTGTAAGAGAAATAAACAATTTTTGGTACAAAAGCATGAGCCTGGGAAGAATTTTAGATAGCAAATCTATAAGTATAAAAGAGTTTACTTTTAAATTCTTCTCTCTTTCCTTCTACACTGATAGCTCTGACCAGGCAGAAATCTTACATCCCTTAATTAGAATGTATGTTAGTGTCACTTAATTCCTTTTTCTATCTGAAGGAAGCTCCAGAAACCATATGCCACATTACATTACATCCTACAAGGTCATGGCAAAGACAAGGTTTGTGGTGTCCCTGGGCACTTCAGCTTTATTCCCAGGCCACTGTCTGTAGATCCTAATATTCATAATGGTCCTTGAAATAATTGTGTTGTTGACGAAAATAATCCATACCCAATCTATAAATGAAAATTTGGGTGAGTTTATTCTGAGCTTAAATCTGAGGATTATAACCCGGGAGAGTCTTTCCACAAAGGAACAGAGCACTCCAAAGAAGTGGGGGTATACATGGTGGTTATATACCCTCAAAGAGGATGTTTCACATATGATTGAAATGTCCCTTTTACAATAGTCACGAGACTGCTCTGTCGGCACAGCGATTGATGGAAATAGCAGGTAGGTCTTCTGTCTCAGTGAACACAGCAGGATGGCAGTCTGTTGTCTCCAGCTGGGTGGTCACAGGTGAGCTGCAGTGATCAATTCCTAGCCTAAGGAAAGATGCTTATCCCTCAGGAAATGCCAATGTTGGGGGAAGTTGCACCTTTATCTCAAGGGTCTTTGTTCTGGCCGTAGGAAATGTCTAAGCAGATATACAATGCGTGCTCAATGGCCAGTCAGGCCCTTTTGGAAAAAACAAAGTTAGGCCGAATTAGGTTTACACCAAATGGCTTCCTCGTATACTCCAATATATCCTATTGCTTGCCATTTTTATTTGTCACTGTCAATGTTTGCAGGTGATGTAGGATAATCAGAATTGATCATAATAGATTTCACTCCCTGATTCACATTTCCTTTATCAAATTTAGTGATCTACTAGCTATTTCTAAAGTGGGGTCTCCTTGAAGACTGAAGGCAGATGTCATAAGGGTCCTGTAGCACAGGAAATTCCAGAAGTAAAGAAGCTTCAATGCTATGTCTGCTTTACTGCGTGTATCTAGAACATCACTGAACGTTCCAAGGGCCATCTCACCAGTGTATTTTCAAAAACTATTTGTGAATTATTCTCTATTGTCTATCACATGAGTTTTTCATTTTTAACAGACTGGCTCTGGTACTGATTGCTTTAAAAACCAAAGCAAAAGTCTTTTTAGTTGCAAAAGTTAAATTGACTTCTGAGTTTGAATATGAAATAATCTTTGATATTTTCTGTTTGAATGATGGAAAAAAAAAAACCTCAGGCCACCTCTATTCTATTTTGAATTTCATCATATCTGAAAATCACCTTGTAATATGATCTTTGTTGTGGAAGTTTTATAAAAGTGTGGCCCAATATCATACTTTATAGCTGGTATGTATATGATAAGGCCTAGTCGGCTGCTGCTGTCTCCACCTGGTTAAGAAGTAATTTTTCTCATGAGTGTTTACTATACAAGAATTAAGCATATAAGAAAGTGGACAGAGAAATATATTACTATTGAAGGAGATGAAATGATTGATAATTATGTAAATACTGCCAGAAGGGATTTTTTTCTCTGTGTGCTGCGCATTAACAGATCTATTAAATTTAGAGCCAGTTCTAGCTGGAATTTATTTCATTGGATGGCACAGATGTGCTAATTTGGTCATTTATCTGGACAGCAAATGGCATGTCATTTTTCCCCCTAAGAACAAATGAAAGATGTGTACTTAAACCTCCCTTTCGCCGGCAGTAGCCTGGAAATCGTTCCCAGATTGGAAAGCCGGCGGATAGCATGTGGATAAATTTAGAGACAAAAGCCCAAAGCAGGTAGGCTGCCGACAGCCAGCACTGATAGTCTGACTCCAGCAAATGAACAAAGAGTCTGAGGTGGGCAAAAGAGGGAATTCTTTCAAAATCCAACAGGCTGTGGACAGTGAGTTTGGAATGGGTCCTTGAAAAACAAAACACCAAGATTTGTCCCTCTGGGTCAAATGTTAAATAAATAAAACAAGTGTTGGAAGGCAGGAAAGCAAGCAAGTAATATCACATCCCTTCTCCTGCTGCACACACACACCTCATCAATCCTCTTGTGGGAGGAGGCGCTGGCTAACGCTGGGCTCGTGATGCCATTTCCTTTCGACAGAGGGCTTTTCCGCGCAGTGCAGCAGGCAAGCCCCGTGTTGGTGGATCTTGTCCAGAGGGTTCCAGTTAATAATAGCACAGTTGCCCCAAAATATGTTTGATGATATGGAGTGAGTACCTCAAACGGAAAATCCCAGGTAGTCACAGGCCAATGGACTTTTGTTTTAAATTTTGAATCTACGTTTAGTGCCTAGAGTTGAGGCTCCAACCTCATTCTATCTTTTCTTCCGTTTGTTTTTACCATTGTACCTGCAGGCAGGCATCTGATTGCGGTTAAACCTCCGCATCTCCCTTGAGGTGGCAGAAGGACGACTTAGTGCTGGCCAGACCGCTGAATGCAGTCAGCCTCGCCCACGGTTTTCTGTGTCTAAGTTTCCCTTTTCCATAGTGGCTTTTTGTATTTTCATGGGTAGACTTTTGTACAAAGGTGAGCTTCTTGTCTCTACCATTTCCTTCCCTCATGTAGGAAGTGGGTCGAAGCCACGCCTCTGTCTTCTTGAGAGTGTCAGCTAAGCAGTCTGGGACTCCCAACAAAGGGAAATGAGAATTTGGTCCCAGGATAAACTCACTTGGTTTCACCGGCTTAAATATAGACGTGACCTGATGAAGCAAGCACTAACCCACCATTCCTTAATGAGTTCACTGGGCAGAAATTCTTAAATGTTACGATAAATGCTAGAAACTTAATACATATGCTAACTATCAGGAAACAAGGAGCCAGTCTGCCGTAAAACATCATCTTTATGAACAGATCAAAACTAGGGCCTTTTCCCAGACTAGGAATATTTTGAAAATCTACCTGGGACTTATTGCATTTATACTCATTATTCTTAGCGTTTTTGCCCCATCTCTGGGCCCAGACTAAGCATTTCTCATCTTGACTTTCTCCTTGCTCCCTAGGAGAAAGTCATTCTATTTATTTCACCCACCATGCTGTTCTTTCATTTACTACAAGCCCAATATGTTCTAGGCACTCTGCTAACCCCTGACATCACTGTGATGAACAGGATACAGGAACTCTGTCTGAGGGCACATGGAGGGCAGACAGAGACCTGCATATCAACTCCATCAAAAGTTCTGGCGAACAGATTGGAAGCAAGTGTAACAAAGAATGATTAATACACTGTGTGGGTTGGAAAAATGATGCTTGAGCTGGGAATTGTTCAGACTAGAAGTTCACTAGAGAGGAAGGACGTCCCAGGCAGAGCATAGCTGGGTCATGGAGGCAGGAGACAGGAGGATGCGTGGTGTGATCAGGGAGCTGCTGATGGTGTGCGTGTGTGTGTGTCTGTGAGGGGCATGGGGATAAGGCCAGGAAGATGGGAGGGAAGGAGGAAATCAGAGATGCGCTGAAAATGGATGCTAGGGCCAAATTGTGAGGCACCGTTCTGAGGAGTCTTCGGCCCATGGACAGTCACTTTAAATGATGTGACCAGAACTGTACTTTAGAAAGGTAATTCTGTGGGGAGGAGCGGCAGAATGAAGAGAAAGCTGTGGATTTGAGGGAGTTTGGGAAGGTGTAATTGAGAGGACTTCGATGCCAAATTGGTAAACATGGTCCTTTTTTTTTGAAAGCAAAGTTGCAGAGGCCATTTTCTTCCCATCTGCAAGGATGGAAAGGTGCTTTAGCTTAGCGGAAACAGAGCATCGCTCCTATTTCAGGAATTAAACTTGAAAACCGTGTGGGAAATCATGGGAGAATTGTGTTTTCCAAAGAAGCAGTAACTGGAGGAGGACACTCAATGGATTCTGTAAGCGAAATCCTGGGCACCAGATGGAGGGTGACCTCATTTAGGCGCGCCCGTCCAGACACAAACGCAGGATACTTGAGTTTCTGTTTGACCAGCGCACCCTGAAATCCTAGCCCTGAAGGTCTTTCATGGGCAATTTGATCCCCTCCTGCAGGCCTGAACCTTGAGGCCAGCAAACCTGCCCAAAGGCTTGGCTTTCTTCTGTATATTTCTCCCTTCAGAGGGAGTAGCCTTAGGGCATGGTGGGTCTTCTCTGCTCCGTGGAATTTTAAGAACTTGAAGCATCTTCTTAATAAACGTTTCCCAGACAAACCCAGTACTACTCATAGCAGTGTGTATTTAAGGGAATCCTTTCCCTCAGGCTAAAGATTAACTTTGGTTGGTGTATTTCTAGTATTTCTACTTCTGTGATATAAGAAGGAAGCTCTTCTCTGTTTTTCCTTTGTTAGTGGGGCTACTTGGGCTTTTCTAACATTGAGTTGTTCCTTGGTTTTTATGGTTCCTTTAAGAAAAGCATCACTGGTTCGAATCTTTCGCTTCCTTTTCTTGTCCTTCTGCTTTCTCTTCCTCCCCAGAGCAATGACAGTGCTTAGAAAGAGGGGTTTGCTCTGCGTCTTAGTCTAACAAACATAAACTTACATTTTAAGTTCTCCTTAAAGGAACTGATGTTCTTCTAGGGGTTTTTTTTGCCAGCAAATGCAATGGTGTCCAGCCTATCTTCTGTGACATAACTAGAAAGAAAAGAACATTTCTACCCAGCTACTCTCTGTGATATTCAATACTTTAGCAACTTTTTTCCAGAAATCATTCTTGATTTTGTGCAGGTACACGCTGAATATTCTGGAAGAAATTGGAGGTGGACAGAAGGTCAATGATGACATTATTGTCAACTGGGTGAATCAAACATTGAAAGAAGCGGAGAAAAGTTCATCCATCTCTAGTTTCAAGGTAAAATTCTTAATCTACTGCTCATGGCCACCTGAACTCTATGCTTATCTTTGTTGTTTTCACTCTTCTGTATAGTGACCTTCAGTGTGAGGTGTCTAAGGCTCCCCCTCCAATTTTTATTTTGCTCAAATGACCCATTATTGTTTTGATGTTCATAGGCCAATTCATTGACAAATTTCTTGTCACTTTTTCTCATAATAAGTAATTTTTTAAAAACCCATCACTTTTAACACATCATTTTAGGCATTGTTCTTTCAAAATAACATAAAATGTGATAATATTTTTCAAACGTGCAGAGTTCCATGATTCACGTGGCGAGCATAGTAACGGTGAAATCAAAAATGCTAAAACATCTCCCATGGGATGTTTTTTGAGAAAAAGAAGTTGTGTACTCGTATCCAAATCCCATTTTTATTAATAACAGCATTATCTTTTATTAAATTTCTTGCCGCGTGTTTCATACATTAGCTGGATCCTTCCTCAAGGGACCTGCGCACTTGATCCCTATTATAATATCTGTGCCATCTTAACTACATTTTTCTGGTTTAAAGGTCAAGATTCCGGGGAGGGGCCCCTTCAGAGTTGTATTAACAGGGTCGGTGAAGCCGTTCGTCATGATATCAATCCTTTGCTTCAAAATCAAGAAAAAAAATTAAAATCTCTCCCCACCAGAAAGGGCAGAAGGTATCTGTGGGTTGAGCTGTATCAGGAGTGCCCACTCCCTGTGAGCTCGTCAAGATAACGGCCACTGCTGTCCCCCTCCAGCTTACCATTCAGGAGGAGAGCTGAGCTGAGGCTGGTGACAGATCTCAGCAAGCTCTTCCAGAAGGGGATTGGAGAGGCAGTGGAGAGGAGCAGAGGCGAGGGGTGCTCCAATATGGAATCCGCTCCAAGTACCAGGGGCTCCCTGTTTGTAAGGTCTCATTCCATCTTCACAGACACTGTGAACTTGGCTGTTTTCCTCATTTTATAGGTGAGGAAACTGGAGCTCAGGTAACTCCTGAGATTGTAGCCAGTGATTGCCGGTGAGGGGAAAGCGCCTTTTACCTGCCAGGTGAGGTTATAGAGCAGAGGGCATCTACAGGTCACATAACCATTGCTGTGAAGTGATGGGTGAGATAGCCCAGGGGTGATCTCTGTGTAAAACAGCCGCCACGGCAGCCCATAACATTCCCGGCAGCTTCTGGAGTGTTCTTGTGGGGCCTCACTCTTGGGAATGTTTGACATTTCTTTTGTTCCTTGTGATCTTCTAGGCTAATTTTCTCCTGTCTTCTCACTAAGTCATTACAGAATTGATTAGGTAAAAAGGAACACAAGAGGAAAATGTCAAATTGGCCCCACATTGCTTTTAAGTGAAACCCTTTAAAAAAAACATGAACACAACCCACCCTTGAATAACCACTGTGGAAATATTCCTTGTCCCCTCTTCATCGATGAAGGCTGCCTGTTGCTGGCCCTTTCTCTGCCTGTCAGCACCTCCACGATATTGTGGGCAGAAAGTAGGAAAGAAGGCGAAACCCAAATCTCTCCATTTTTCTTCCCTTGTGGCTCTTCACCAAAAAATGCTGTGGTGATAGAAGCTTGAGATAATGGCAGAAATTAGATTATGGTTGTATATATTGATTTTAATTTTATGATAGTTCTTATATTACCCAGGACTAAATAAAAATGGACCCATTGTATTTTTTAAAATATTATTCTACATAAACAGAGGACCACTGCTAGGGACCTAGCCTCTTGCAGGGGTCTTGTGTCTTGCTTCTTTGCTTAGAATTAATTCCAGTTGGATTCTCAAAATATGAGGTGTTTGGACTTGACTTGCTTGGACAGTGACACGCAGTTGCCTCTGCACGTCTGCGCTCACAGGTCCCCAGGAGCGAGGAGGACAGACGGAGCAGAGTTTTATGTGCTCACACCTTAGGAGCATTCACAGCTCTAAGTGTGGCCATCCAAATGTTCACAAATGCCAAAGAAAGAGCCCAGAATACCTGAGTTCAAATCCCGGCCCCACCACTGAGCAGCAAGTCACTCCACCTCGGAAACTTCCTCGACTCCCTGTAAACTAAGATTAGATGCCTACGCCTTGGGCTGTGGCCACAAGTGAGATAACCTATTAATAAGCGCTGAGCAAACTGTGAGACACCAACAAATATTAGTGACCGTCATTGCATTTAATCACATAGTTGCCATCACTGTCTCCCTGGACCTAATGACTCTTTTCTCCCGTGAGGTGTCCAAGAAAAGAGCATCTACTGAGGCTCCTGTCCAGCTGAGCCCTCATCACTCTCCCTGCCTGTCACCTCTGGGATGTCCCCCCAAATGAAACAGGATTTTCCTAGTATCTGTAGCCTTTCCTTCCTCATGGTTTATTTTTCAAATCATCGCTTCATCTACTAATAACCAGGGGTTAAATTAAACATATATTTCAACCTCTCTGCTTTTCTCCAGTTGTCCTAACTTCCTTCCATTCACCATTTGTGAATGACTCCCCGCCTGTTGGCAGACAATGGATTTCCTCTGCTTAGTGAGCCACCAGGAAGTTACTGATACCCCTAAAGAAACTACAGTTGATTTAAAACACCATGTGCAACACCGTGGCACTTCCCAGAACATGCTGTTTATATTTCTTATTTAAGAGGAAGAAAGCACCCACTTCTCTTAAGCGAAATAGAAGTAACTTAGGGGCATATTGATAAAGCCCACCCTTTGTCTCTGTGCAGGACCCGAAGATCAGTACAAGCCTGCCTGTTCTGGATCTCATCGATGCCATTCAACCAGGTTCCATTAACTATGACCTTCTGAAGACAGGAAACCTGGACGACGAAGAGAAACTCAACAATGCAAAGTACGTAAATAAACTTGAGGTCAGGGAGGGCGGGACCCAACTGGCAACCGGAGAGCTCTCAACTCAATTGCTCGTGCCTTTGTGCAAGCACTTTAGTTTCACTGTTGATGCTTTTTCTTCTCGTGACTTATTGTGCCCCATCATCATTATTTTAGATATTGTGTAATAGCAGTTTAAGGCTCCTAGTGTTAGAGGGAGCAAGACAAAAAACAGCAAGAACATTCCTCCAATTAATAAGCAAACCTATAGTTTCACAAAACCAATTTCCTAGTCATAATCTATCGGAGACTTCCTAAATAAAGTTTATACATGGCAGGCCCAAACAGCCTATTTGTGAATATCCATGGATAGGAATGGGCAGGGGTGGGGTTCAAGACCAGAGCCTTCACCAGCCTGAGAGCAGCTGCCATTTGCTTTACCAGATAGAATGAGGGTCGGCAGACTACAGTCCATGAGCCAAATTTGGCCTGTTGTTTGCCTTTATGAGTGAAGTTTTATTGGAACACAGCCATGCCCATTTATTTATATATTTTCTATAGCTGCTTCCCTGCCACAATGGCAGAGTTGAGTAGTTGTGACAAAGCCTGCAAAGTCTAAAATATTTCCTCTCTGGTCCTTTATGGAAAGTTTGCTGACCTCTACTCTAGAGAGAACCCTTTCTCAGAGCAGGTGGTATTACTTTCCTAGGGCCATCATGAGAAAATACCACAAACACGGTGACTTAAAATAACGGAAATTTGGGGCTGGCCCAGTGGCAGAGTGGGGAAGTTTTTATGCTCTACTTCAGTGGCCCAGCGTTTGTAGGTTTAGATCTCAGGTGCATGCCTGCACACTGCTTATCAAGCCATGCTGTGGTGGTGTCCCACATACAAAGTAGAGGAAGATTGGCACAGATGTTAGCTCAGGGACAATATTCCTCAAGCAAAAAAAAGAGGAGGATTGGAAACAAATGTTAGCTCAAGGCCAATCTTCCTCACCAAAAAAAAAAAAGAAAAAAGTGACAGCAATCCTTGGCTTAGAGATGCATCACTCTAATCTCTGACCCCATCTTCTAGTGGCCTTCTCTACTGTGTGTCTGGACTTCACATGGTTATCTTCCCTCTGTGTGTGTGTCTGTGTCTCTTCTCCTCTTCTAAGGACACTGGTCAGACTGGAGTAGTGCCCTACTCTACTCCAGCATGACCTCATCTTAACTAATTACATCTTAAACAACCCTATTTCCAAATAAGGTCACAATCTGAGGTACTAGGGGATAGACCTTCCACATATCTCTTGGGGGAGACACAATTCAACCCATGACACAGGTCCAGAGCTAACAGGGGACTGGTGTCCAGCAGGCTTATTACACATATAATGCCATGGTGCCCTGCCCTCTGTTCTCAGTTTGGGAAAGTGGGGACCTGTGTTCCTGGTATGGTGATGTTTAGCACAATCTAATGCAGAGAAGATAAATAACTAAATGGCCATTACAAAAGAGTGGGAGGGGTGGTATGGAAGGGGGAGGACAGGGTGCTCTGGAGGGGACAGGAAGGGAACTGCAGCTCTACAGGGCAGATAGCATCTCAGCTGAGATGGATGGAGAGGACGGGTAAGAGGGAGCCAGACAGGTGACGGAGACAGGAAGAATACGCCAGGGAGAGGGGAGGAAACATGTATCAGGACCCAGAAATTTAAAAAAAATAAAAGACCTTGAAAAGGTCTTGATCCCAGATGTCCAAGAGGGATGTGATTACCTTTAAGAAACTTGCCTAAGGTTTTATAATTGTTAAATGGTTCAGCTGAGATTCAGTCTGAGTTTAGAGCCCAGGTTCCTGAACACCATCCTGTAAGGGCAAGATGCAAAATTACTTAGAAAAATGGGTAAAGGGAATTACCCACAATGCTAAAAGCAGTTATGATGTGGTCGCAAGTTGTGCATGATTTTTTGAAGCTCTCTTTTCTAATTTTTCAATGATTTTCTCTCTACATTTTATAATGGAAAAATAAATTTTGTTTCATTAGTAATTAATATAGAGGAAGTGATTGAGAGACGGACAAGAAGAAGGCATGGGGACTACTCTTGCCAGATGCTGTTAATTTAGTTTGATCAATAAAGTAAAGGTAAAGTTATTTTAGGAGTGCAGAGAGAGGCATGGGGCCTTGAGCAGAAGGAGAGTCTCTGAGTTGCCACTGTAGGAGGTTACTAGATCATAAACGAGGTGGATAAAAGAACTGACAGGTAGTAGCATGGGCTTATTTGAAAATAGATAACAACTAATCAAAATTATCTTCACATAGCTATCAACAAAGAAACAACGTTCTGGTACAGCTATGATAATCTTATATGAAAAAAGTGTAATATAAAACTCTGGCTATTCTAGTGCTATAGTAACATAAATAACTATATGTCTATGTGGGCAAAGGTTGAACTGGAACAAGGAATAAAGGAATTGATGTGTGAGGTCAAGGTGTTACAGATACATCTTCCTTCTTTTCTTCCTTGTAAAAATGTTTCTGCAGTTGAAATGTAGTCTGTAAACTTTTCCTAGTGCACATTCTTGCTCAGTTCTTTCACTTTTTCTAGTAAATATAGCCCAAGAGAATACTCATGGTGTAGGCATCAAAAGTGGCAGGAGGGCCAGCCACAGTGGCCTAGTGGTTAAGTTCGGCGCGTTCCACTTTGGTGGCCTGAGTTCAGTTCCCAGGTGTGGATCTATGCCACTTGTCTACAAGTAGCCATGTTGTGACAATGGCTCACATACAAAATAGAGGAAGATTGGCAACAGATGTTAGCTCAAGATGAATCTTCCTCAGCAAAAAAAATTAAAACGAGAAAAGTGGCAGGAACTGGGAAGATCTCTAAGGATAAATAATAAATTTGATAATTTTCAGGAAGCTAGGCAGCAAGTATGATGGAGTCAGGAGCTTTGTTGAGCCAAGGTTTGCCCACAAAAGTGGGAGGATGCCAATGACTGGTTCCAACCATGCCCGGAGTGAGCTCTGTATGGTATATAGATTATAGTAGATAGAATGACTATAACTATGGTCCTGAGGGGTCCCCTTCATACTTTGTTGCTCAGATTCTCCTCATTCTTCCCCTCCTTTCACTTTTAGGTATGCCATCTCTATGGCCCGAAAAATTGGAGCAAGAGTGTATGCCCTTCCAGAAGACCTGGTGGAAGTGAACCCCAAAATGGTCATGACGGTGTTTGCTTGCCTCATGGGGAAAGGCATGAAGAGGGTGTAAGGCCTGTGGGGCGGGGCTGGAGGCGCATGCTCGTTCCTGGCTGCTTGTTCCTGGCTGTTCCTGGATGCTCCCAAGAAGCGCGGGGACGGTTCAAGCCGTTCCAGAGTTTTCAACTTGGTGACATTATACAAGATTCCAAAAAGTGTATATTTGTTCAGCCAAGTAGCCTCTTCTGTATTTAACAAAAAGTGCTTAATTCTTTGCAAAAGACCCAATCTCTTACAAATATTTTTTTATCATTGAATTTATTGCTTTGAAAATCTAGAGAAAAAAAGAACCTATTTTCCAGGCACCTTTCCTGCTTTTGCCATTAGTCAAGTATAAAAGCTGCGGTGTTATTAATTTTAACGTAATCTTTCAAACCAGCTTAATTTGGCTGCCTTTTTGTTCAAGGTGAGGACTGGGAGGGGGGAAACATCGAACCAGTCCCAAAGCCTGTTTCTGGAGGCCAACGTTTGATCTGCTACAACCCTTTCTTTCTGTCCCCCTTCTCCTCCACTCCATCTCCCTGTGGCTTTGCTCTCCAGCCTCTCAGAACAATGCCTTCTCGATGGCCCGCCCCTGCTGCCCATCCTCATCTCTGGGCCATTTAGATCATCTGACAAATTGGTCAGGCTGTCGGGGTCCCAGAGTTTCTGGTAACCGGCAGAAGTAAGACTCATCATCAGAGCCTTTCCTCAAAACTAGGATCTCGAATGTCATCAGTTTTTGTTTTCTTCCAGCCATTAGGAAGCCCTCTGTCTTTAACCCTAGGATTTGGGCTCAGACCAGATCTAACATCTTGAATGCTGTGTCTTAAATAGTCTTAACTCTTGGCGGAAGGTGAGATCCAAAGTGGGTGTAATTGAGGAGTTGACCACTAGGGGGCAGCATGGAGCCATAGCAAAACGATGCTTTGGCGCTCCCTCTCCATGTATTTAGCCCTGCATGTTGGATCTAGTTATTGTGGTATGGCTAAATATCTGGTGAGGGGGAACAATCCTCTGCTTGCTTCTGCTCTTAGACCTTAGTGTATCTGATTGCTGCCAGGCCATATTTTCAATGATTACTGTTTTGGTACTGTGGAAGCTTTTGCCACCCGCAAGCTCCCAGGGGGCAATATGTGCCAATGAACAGCATCCCCACCTCACCCCTATCCCATCCCCCAAACTCACATACACACTTACTTACCAAGTGTCAAGCTGGATAAGAACTGGCTGAGTTGCTTTATGCAGAGCTAATTTACTGGATAATTCAAGAATTCCCAAACAAAACCAGAGGAACAGTGTGAAATTGAGCAGCCCTAACAGGTTATATGATTTCCGTGAAAACCTACCAAAGGCCAAAAAGCAACAGAGCATTGTAAACCAACACTAGACTCTCTCCATCGCGCTGAAGGACTTGTCGATGAGCAATCTTCTTTAGGGGTGATATGTAACGAAATTAGCCATTTTTCAAAGCAATTGAAATGTATCGCCCTGGATCTGTCGCTTGGCAGTGGGCTCAGGAAGCCAATGTGTGCCTTCTCCCAGCCCATAACCTGTATTTCTGCTGCATCTGAATGCAAAGTGGTTGGCTTTGTCTTAATCTGCACTTAATGTAGCCTCAGATGATTCTCCCCCATCTGTCTCCAGGAAGAATGTTACTGCCTTAATGGAAAGTGAAGATAAAATAATGCTCAACTTCTCTCCAAATAAAATGTTCCCTGTAGCGGATGTCTTTTGAAGGTTTTATAAGAGTCTACTATAACTTCTTAATTCATTCAGCCAACATGCATTGAGCGCCAATGTGTGCTAGGCACTGGCAGTATGCCTATAAATGAGCCCGGCAATCCGCTCAGCTGATCGGGAAAGACAGACGCTAAACAAGTAAACTGACAGGTGCGATAAGTGATTAATAAGGGCGTGGTGAGACTGGAGCTTATGACAGAGGAAACAGTCTGGGTGGACATATTTTAGCTGAAAACAGAAGAGTAAGTTGGAGTGAGTTAGACAGAGAGGAAGCTAGAATTAGGGACACAAATTCTCAGAAACACATTGAACACAGAACAAAAGCCAGATTTGGGGATTGGTGCAAAACGGCTTCTCAAGTGATTGAGAGGAAGTCTTTTGGGCTGGCAGTACCTGGGGGTCTCCTCTCTAGCCTGGCTGGGCCTCACTTTGGCTGGCGGGGGGCTCGGCAGGGGCAGGGCAGTTACTGAGGAATTCTGCTGCAGCCAGCTCCCTCTCAGGTGTGCTGCTGTGACAGAGAGGCATCTATTTGGCCTGCTCACATCCCGACCTGCACAGGTACCACACACCCACACAGCTGCTAGGATTCTGGGCTTCTGGGCTTCACCAGCAGCAGCTCTTTGGAGATGGCTCTTTCCTGACTTGAGCATTCCTGCAGCTTCTTCACTTGGAGGTAGCTGCCTTCCCTACATATCAAGAGCTACAAACGTTAAGTGTTTTTTGGACAAGACTGCACTGATAGGTCTCTTAAACAGAAAGACTGAACAAGGTACAGGAAAGCAGAACAAGTACCATCAAGGGAGGAAAGCTAAGACTCTCTTGGAGAAGAGACAGATAACAGAATACAACAATCTAAGCAAGATAATTTTCCTAAATTTAAAAGTTTATCGTTACATTTTAAATAGTGAATCCAAGTATGGCATCAGAAATTAAAATGGTACCAAAGAGTCTACAATGGGAAGTGAGGCCACTTTCCCACCCCAGTGTCTAGTGGGATGCTTTGAAGCCATCTCGTCTTGACTCAAATTGCCTCCAATTTTGTGAACCTATGGTCAAACCATTGTTATCTTGAAATTGGCCATGATGGGAATATTTATACCACAGAAATGATCAAACTGCACAAATAGAGCTTTTTATCCCCAGAGAGCTAGTTTATCAACCCACCGCTACCTCTGTCCCAATTCCCCAGTTCCCTTCCTAGTCAGCAACCGCTGTTACCAATTTCTTTTGTATCCTTCTAGAAATATTCTATGCAGATATTCCACACACACACACCGTTTTTATTACAAACATTAGCATACTATAAACATCACCCTGTGTCTCATTTTTTTACTTAACACCATATCTTGGAGATTGTTCCATGTTAGTACTGGCAGGCCTGCCTCAATCTTTCCCACACGTCCACAGGATTCTGTTGTATGGGTGTGCCAAAGTGTTTAACCAGTGGCCTATAAATGGATATATGTCCTTTTGTCCAATCCTTTGCCACAGCAAATAAGGCCACAATAAGTAATATTATACTCACGTCTTGTGCTCAGAATGTTCATTTTAATTTGATGGGTTCTTATCAAGTTTCTGCTCCAGCAAAGGTATTGAACATTAGATAGTAAGACATAAATCCCCTCAAGTTTCTTCAAATTATTTGACAAAGAACCCTGTTCTGAGATGGACCCTTGAGCCCATCCCAACTTCTCCATTTTATGTCTAAAGAAGCATGTTAATCCAGCAAGGAGCCAGTGTGCACACACACACTAAATGTAATAAACAGCACAATGTGATAACCGCTGTCACAAACCTGTAGATAGAGTATGGAAGCTCAGGGGAAAACGAAATTCTGAATGAAGGATTAACGAATCTTTGCAGGAGGGCTGAGTTCTGACTAACGAGAAGGGGGCAGGAGCCATGCCTTACACATGCTGATGTCCTCTGCAGAGCCAAGCACTTTTCTAGATTTTTAATAAGAGCTCAGTCACTTTCTAAAATTAATTTGCATTAGACATGAACAAATGGTTCCTGACTGTGGGAAATGCCAAACAGATGTCATTTTGAGAAAAGTTGCGAAATAGACTTACCTGCAGAGTTATTGGAATGGAATGGATTCCTATTTGTCTGGAAGTTAAGACATTAGAGCCTGTCTGAGACAATGCATTGGACTAGATGAGCTTTTAAAGTCTCAGCCAACCTGGTGACTTTATCCATCTCCACACACACCCACTAGTCTGTCCCTGGGAGCATAGCTGTGGTCTCTATTGTAAAAACTACATAAACTCAGCCCACCTCACACCAGCCCATCTCAGACTGATGCTTAAGGCATGAGAGTCATTTCCACGTGTTCCCAGTGTCCTGGGGGCTCCTGGGCTCACTTTCCTTGCAGTTACTGTACCTGTTGTCAGACAGCAGCTGCTGAGATATCATCGACCTTTGTTCTCTGTCCACCCCTATGTACCAACATGCTTAGATCAAATGCTGGCAGCGCTCTCCTAGTGAACTTGACACTGTTTTGCCCGGCACATCCAGTAACCAGAGCTGATGCTCAGAACAAGGTAGCAGCGTTGACTGATCCTCTTGTGAAATCTAGTTACTTTGACAGTTTCCTAATAAAATTCCAGTAATTCAACTCTCAGCTGCCAAGGACTGCTCTTTACTCAGTGTCCTCTCTCTCTCCCTATTTCTGGAAGACAGAGTTTGCCAATTGAGTCTGTGCATGGGTGACAAAAAAGAAGAAAGAAAGAAAAGAAATAAAATTGTGTAAATATTTTCCCATGTCTAAAGTCTACATATATTTAATAATCCACCTCATGTCAGGCACAAAAACATAGATAATCTAGTCAATACCCACTATCTCACCGTTAACAACTCGGGGACACGTTGGCCAATGGCAGGAATTTTTATGTTATCTGGCATGTCAAAATTTGAGAGCTCCATTTAAACAAGCATTTTGGTTAATAGAGAGCCATCGTATCATTTTTGGAATAGCAACTTCTAGAGGATTAGAATGCATGCAAATATTGAATTCTAAAGCTATGTGTTATCTGACATAGATGTTGACGATTCAGTAGCATTTCTGGACTTGTTTGGACCATGGGCCCACCATTATGAGGCCTAAATGCTCAAACCTCCTTGCTCTAAGTGTGGTGCTCAGGCCAGGGTCCCCCACCGATGGTTAGAAATCAGAATCTCAGCCCCCACCCCAGACTGACTGAATTAGAATCTGCATTTTAATAAGATCCTCAGTTAATTCACGTGCACATTAAAGTTTGAAAAACACTGTCCTAAAAGAATGGAAGTCTTCTTAAAAGATCTACAGTTGACAGGTACTTAAATTAACCAGCTTTAACTTAAATTACACTTTCTCAACTACACTAGACTTGAGAGATTAAAATAACTTTCCACTAATGTTTTCCCATCATCAGTACCCAGTACCGGGAGTGGCTCTTCCTTCCATTTGAGGGCATCCCCCACCATCCAGCCTTGCCCTCTGTGGCCCCTCTCCCGCTTCATCCCTTTCTTCCCCATGGTACCCGTTCCCCAGCACAGGCCCGAAGAGCTGCATCTTCCTGGCCCTGCTGGGTACATCTAAGGTGTCTTGGCACAGCCTTCTCTCGCTGGCTGCTCAGGGCTGCCACTTTAGTGCATCTGATCCCGTTGGTGCCACATCTCTTAAGCTTTCCCTCCTGTCCCTTCACTGCCTACATCAAACCTACTGGCGTTCCCCCAACCATCTCTGGAGCAATCTCTCTATGACTTCCAGGGACAATAGGTAACTTAGTAAACCAAACTGTCCCAGGGAGAGTTGATCATGTCCCTCCAGTGCCTACTCTTTTCTCCCCCAAAACATGTACTTTACAATGACTTTCCAGAGGTAGAGCTACATCCTTGTTATCTTTGCCAATTCCCTAATGGCAAAGAGGGAGAGGACAGTGCCTTCCAAATGAATGGCTATAGTATGTGACCGTCCAGAGGATGGAAGAAGTTTGTTCTCTTTGAGGACCTGAAAAACTAGTACGGCCGATGGGGAACAAGAACTATCATATCATGGGAAACAGATGGACTAGTGAAAGGTTTAGGAGTGATTCTCAGAATTCAAGGTGCTTAAGAATCACCTGGGGAGCTTGTTAAAACACAACTTCGCAGATGCCACCTTGAGATTCAGTGCCCATAGAGCCGATGGGCCCAGGAGTCTGCATTTTCCACAAATACCCCGGGAGATTCTGTGACCCACAGACAACCCTAGGAGAAGCACTGGTCCAGAGAAGCTGATCTCTGACCTGGCTACGCATTGGAATAATCTCAGGAGCTTTAAAAAATGCTGATGCCTATGCCCTTCCCTCGGAGGTTCTGATATAATTGATGTTTAAGACCTCCCCAAATGACGCTAACTGGCAGTCAAGTTTGAGAATTGCTGGTCTATAGCCTGGGGTACTTTTCAGAGGGCTGGCCTGGGTGGAGCATCTTTAAAAGTGGAGAGACCAATAAAAGAGAGTGAGGCTTTAGAAAGGGAGAATGAAGGGATAGAAGTGTTCCGAGGACAAACCTTGCTTTCCTCACAGTTTAATCATCCAGCCAACAAGCATTTGCCTGTCTGGGTACCAAGCAACCCTCTTGGTGCTACAAGCCTCAGATATTGGTCTTGCTAGCCAAAGCAAGGGAATCAGAACCTGGGATAGAGTCTCTGCCTTCAGCCTCAAATCCCCATCTTCAATAGCTTCCAAAATGGCATCATCTTTCCTTCCTCCTTAGAAACTCAGGGGACCAGATATGCCAAACCTTTGGCAAATTATAGAACTGCTTCACTCTCCATGAATAAACATGAGAGATAATGTGTGGAGAGAAAAAACATTTATCAATTATGTGTCTTCAAAACCTCCCAAGATTGTGCAGCTTTAATGGCTGAGTGATTTTGAAAGGAAAACTTGTAAATTGAGCTGCACCTGAACTCATAATAAAATGTCATGAAATTAATTGACTTTCACAGCACTTACCTGACAGTAAGCCTGAGCTGCATACCCAAGTGAGGCCAGCCAAGATCACAGGCGCCTTTGCCCTTATCCTCAGGCCACTCCAGTTGAGAGAAAAGCAAAGCAGACCACTTGTCACAGCAGAGGTTATCTTCTTAGACATAGTCTTAATAAAGGCAGAGGGTTAGGGCTCTTGAAGAAACACTCGCTGTATTATTTTTTTAGCATCTCGTGTTCCAAATTGGCTGGGGAACAAATGTACGAATTAGCTGGGTCCCAGGCGGCATGATTCAATTGGATAGAGCCCCCAGGACTAGAATGCCTTCTGGGGCAGTGAGTCATCACCTAATTCTCTGGGAGCAGCAGAGGAAGAGAACAAACTGGCCCCAAGGTCATGATGAGCTGGATGAGGCTCTGGGAAGAGAACCTCTTGGCACCTGCCAGCTCCCTTCCTGGTTTATCTTTTTAACATGAATGGGACATACCGAGCAGCTGTCTTTGCCAGTTACTTTCAAATGTTGTCCCGTTGAATCTTCACAACAGCCTTCTGAGGTGGGTTCTTATTAACCTCATTTTTCAGAAGGAGAAGCTGTACCTTGGAGAAGCTAAGAGGTTTGCCTGTCAGCCAGGCGTGGAGACCATCTGATCAAATGTCTGCATTCTTTTCACTCCTCACAGGAGGTACCAAATCAGAAATTTCAAGGAGAGATGAAGAATGAGGAAAAAACCTATCTCCATTTCCTTGCTTCTTCCTTGCTTCTTTTCTTTTAGTTTTCTTTGTTTCTTTCTCCATATGATAAATTCAACTGAAGTATCAAGTTGGAGGAGTTTTAACAGTATGCAATGGTGTAACTACCAGCAAAATAAAAAGACTGTTTCTGGGGCTGGCCCTGTGGCCGAGTGGTTAAGTTCGCGCGCTCCGCTGCAGGCGGCCCAGTGTTTCGTTGGTTCGAATCCTGGGCGCGGACATGGCACTGCTCATCAAACCACGCTGAGGCAGCGTTCCACATGCCACAACTAGAAGGACCCACAACGAAGAATATACAACTATGTACCGGGGGGCTTTGGGGAGAAAAAGGAAAAACTAAAATCTTTAAAAAAAAAAAAAAAAAAAGACTGTTTCTATTGCTCCAAAAGAGTCTCCTGCACTCTGTAAGTTAACCCCTTCCTCCCCAGCCCCAGCCCCTGGCAACAACTAACCTGTTTTCTGTCTCTAAACATTTGTCTTTTATACGATGTTAGATAGATGGAATCATACAGTACAAATCTTGCAGCATCTGGCCAGTTTTACTTGGCAGGATGCTTTTTGAGTTTAGTCCATCCTCTTGCATTGATGCGGGGTCAGTGAGCCGAGGAGTCAAAAGAAAGATTTCTTGGACTCTCAAGGTCTGGCAGTAGTGCTCTTTTATTTAGAGAATAGTGTGGAATAGCATGGGGACAGGACCCATGGGCAGTCAGAGCTACTGCTGCAAACATGGGTGGAGAGTAAGGCTAAATTTAAGGCATAGGAATGTGAGTTATCTCTTTACAAGACAAAGGAAAGAATGTGTTAAAAGAGTTGTTAAAATGGTATCAGTGCCGGTAGGGTCTGGTTATTGGGTGGTCCTATAACTTTTAGATAAGAATCAAACCAGATTCAGTACATGGCAGAAGCCACCGCTTAAATATTATCTTCAGCTAAAGACAAAGGAGGATGTTGTTGGGGGGGGGGGGGGGTTAGTTACACGAGGTTGCCAGAGAGTAAACAACTTAAGTCCTTGCCTTCCCCATTAAGAGTTTCCAGAGATAAGGCATCCCCCCTTCCTCCTGGTGCAGAGAGGGAGACACCCCCCACAGATGGAGACTTCCTTCACAGATGCAAACATCTCTCATCAAAGGGCAAGCAAATTCCACTCCTCGGAACCTCCTTCTCATCTGTAGTTTTTAAAAGTAACCAGGCTAAAATCCTCATCAGCATGATCGGTAGTCTACTTTTTACTGCTGAGGAGTATTTCATTGTATGGATGTGCCACAGTTTGTTTATCCAGCTGGAGAAGAAAGGAAAGGAAGACAGTGAGGTCAGGATTTTTATGCTTCCAGCTCCTTCCTTTCAGGATTAGCCAACACTGGCTGGATGCCTCAACGGGAAGTCACAGTTCCCACCAGGCAGCCCTGTCCATGTGGCTGTCTGTCTCCAGGTTCCTATCCTGTAGTGCCTTGCTGTTACTAACTGGCCTTGGTACACTGCATGATCCCTGTAATTTTCCGATTCCCTGCTTGCATGGATGTAAACAATGCTTTTATTACACTCTCCACAAATTAATGAAATTGGGTGTGCCATCTTGCAACATTCACCAGGGAAGCTTCCTAGGTTCAAGTAAGCATGCAGACTCACAAGACTTTCACCAGCCTCACTCAGCACCAGTTTACTCAGACACATGTAAGATACATGCCAAAGCTTGAAAGCAAAGCCATGTCAGGACTTCCTCTTCCACTCGAGTACCGTCACACGTTGCTAAATGACGCAGATACATTCTGAGAAATGCTTCGTTAGCTGATTTCGTCGTTGTGCAAACATCATGGAGTGTACTAGACAAACCTAGATGGTATAGCCTCCTACACACCTAGGCTGTATGGTCCTAATCTTACAGGACCACTGTTGTATATGTGGTCCACTGTTGACAGAAACATTTTTATGCAGCATGTGACTGCAGTTCTTGAAGCAGTCAATGAAGCAGTCTACACAGGTTCCCAGGCTCCCCAAAAGACATTTCAGGTGTGAGGGAATGAGATTCACATCAGGCAGGTGTAAGAACCACTATGGCTGAGCAGCCCCAGACCCCACAATGGCTGATCTTTTGTACTAACTCCGTAGGCATGGCTTCCAGGGTCCCTGTAGAGACAGTCCCAGTTATAAAAGTCATCACATTCAGAGAAGCCCAAGTCTACGATGCCCCAATCAGCTCATTTATGGTGTGTCCCAGTTCAGATATAATTTACCGAGCAGGGGTTATTTCTACCGTAAGCAGTGTTGAGTGGAATATAGTTGATATTTTACCTTTATCAAGTTCTCAGGAGAATAGAATAAGAAAGATAAACGAAAGTCAAATTTTCATACAGAAAAGGACATCTGTTTCTTACTAGGACAAAGGATGTATATTCTCTGTGTCTCGTTTTGTCTTTTTAAGCTCTCATAAATAAATGGTAGTATGCTAAAGGCTTCCCTATGTTTTTATTTATTTGTCCTTGTATTTCTAACACATTTTGTTTTACATATTAATGATTTCTTTAGCTCAAAAAGTGTAATGATTGTTGTATATTAATTATACCTGTTATCAATCCCAATTGATCATTTGCATTGATTGAACTTATTTTGTCTGATTTTAATACTGCCACCTTTTTTTTTAATTAATAGACTTTTTAAAGATCAATTTTAGGTTTACAGAAAGATTGATTTGAAAATGCAGAGTTCCCACATGCCCCTCCACCCAGCACACAGAGTTTCCCCTGTTATTTACATCTTGTACTAGTGTGGTTATGTGTTATTGTGATTTATAATAAGAAATATATGTTTGGTTTTTGTCCCTGTTTCTGGCACAGAGCTCCTAAAACCCACGGAATTTCCCAAATGATAAGAGCATTAGAAGCATCTTTTGTTCTAATATTTGGTCTGTGATCCCAGCTCCTGACATAGGGTTCCTGAAACCCTTGTGATTTCCTGGGTGACAGGAATGTCTTTTGTTCTGAGGCAACTTTGGGTGGGATCCTGGATGGCTCCTGGATGAGGGCTAATCCCCAGAAAGAACAAGCAATGATTAGAAGTTTGGAATTTTCAGCCCTACCCCCCATTCTCCTGAGAAGAGAGAAGAACTGAAAATGGAGTTAATGATAGATCATGACTACGTGATGAAGCCTCTATAAAAATCCCAATAGAATGAGACTCAGAGAGCTTCCTGGTAGGTGAACATATCCACACTGGGAGAGTGACACACCCAACTCCACAGGGACAGAAGCTCCTGCTCTTGGGATGCTCCTAGACCTCGCCCCATCTATTCTCTTCATCCAGCTGTTCATCTGAATCCTTTATCACATCCTTTAATAAACTGGTAAATGTAAGTGTGTGTTTCCCTGAGTTCTGTGAGCCACTCTAGCGAACTATCAAACCTGAGGATGGGGTTGTGGGAACCCCCAATTATACCCAAGTCGGACAGAAGTTGTAGGTAACCTGGGACCTACTACTTGCAATTGGCATCTGAAGTGGGGTAGAAGCAGTCTGTGGGTCTGAGTCCTTAACCTGTGGGAGCAGATATTATCTCGAGATAGACAGTGTTCGAATTGAGTTAAACCATAGGACACTCAGCTAGGGTTACAGAGAATTGCTCGGTGGGAGGAAAATCCACACATACTTCATCACTAGAAATGTCAGAAGTAAAGTGTTCTGTGTGAGTAGTAAAGGAGTCACAGGAGAAAAATGCAGGAGGAAGGACTGCATTTTTGCTTACACAGGAGGGAGAAATTGGGTAGGTTTTTCCTATAAAGGTACAATTTGTTATAATTAATAAATCAATATTGATACGTTCTTGTTAATTAAAGTCCATAATTTACATTAGGGTTCACTCTTTGTGTTGTAAATTCTGCAGGTTTTAACACATGTATAATGACACGTGTCCATAATTATGGTGTCATACGGAATAGTTTCACTGCCCTAAAAGTCCTCTGTGCTCCCCCTATGTGTCCCTCCCTCCCTGCCCCCAAACCCCTGGCAACCACTGGTCTTTTTACTGTGCCCATAGTTTTGCTTTTTCCAGAATGTCATACGATTGGAATCATACAGTTTGTAGCCTTTTCATATTGGTTTCTTTCACTTCACAATAAACATTTAAGTTTCCTCCCTGTCTTTCTGTGGCTTGATAGCTCATTTCTTTGTTTGCTCCACACAAGCTTCTGTTTCTGTTTTGTTGATGTCTCTTTCTACATACCTTTAATTTTTACCTTTTGTGGATCATCCTACTTTAGGTGTATAAACTATAGAAGGCATAGAGCAGCTGCCTGGGCTGGGAGAGGGGCAGGAGAGCTGAGCGAGACCCTCCAGTGGGACAGGAACCCCGAGCCTGCGGAAGGCTGAGGGCAGAGCAGGAGAACTGAGACAAATCCTGAGGCAATCAGATCCCAACATCTGCTAAAGAAAAGGATTTGATCCTGCCCTCAAATTGTTTGAAGTCTGTGGTAAATAAAATCTGATGAAAATAACAGCAAAACCCACACCCAGCTCAACTGCAGCTGAGATTGACTCAATCCTTCACACTAGTGGCCTGAGAGAAGAGATCTGTGACCTATTCGGGGCATAAATGCTGTTTACTTTAGTTTATGCTATCATTTTATACATAATATCTGGCATTCAATAGAAATTTACAAACCAGTGAAAAAGTAAGAAAATGTGACCTGATTTCAAAAGAGGAAATGGTCGAAAGAACTAGCTGCAGAATTTGCCCATGCGCGACATGCATGAACACACAAGCAAATGCAGCAGTGAGAAGGAAGTTCCCCCGAAAATCCACACACAGGTGTCAGACAGGAAAAATAGAAGATAGAAATGAAGAATTCTTTCAATGGACTTATCAGCAAACTGCAATAGCAAGGAAAAGAAATGCATTTGAAGCCAGATCAATAGAAAGTGACCAAATTGAAGGATAAAGAGAAAAAAGCGTTAAGAAATAAAACACAGAACTCTTCTAGTTATTATTCCTGTTAGAAAAAAATCACTGCAAACTCAATGGTATAGATTCACACTTACAGAGTCGATGGATTTTTCACAAAGACAAAGCAAGTCCGTGGGGAAACGAAAGTCTTTTCAGCAAATGGCGCCAGAACAACTGGATGTCTATAAGGAAAACTAAAGAATATTGATCCCTATTTCATACCATAAACAAAAATTAATTTGAGATGGATCATGAACCTAAAAGTAAAAGCCAAAACTATAAAACTGCAAGAAGGCTATTTTCATGACCTTGAATTAGCCAAAAATTTCTTAGACAAGGTCTTACAGAAAGCATTAACCATTAAAGAAAAATTGCTAAATTGAACTCAGCAAAATTAAAAACTTCTGCTCTTCAAAAGACACCAATAAAAGATGTGCAAGCCACAAAGTGGCAGAAAATATCACAAAACATGTTTCTGACAAAGGAGTTGTATCCAGAATATATAAAGAACTCCTACCAGCTAATAACAAAAAAGCAAACAACTGAATTTTTCAGAAGAGTCAAAGACTTTAACAGACACTTCCTGGAGGAAAATATATTCATGATACTGATCTCTGATAAAGGACTGATGTCCAGAATATATAAATAACTCCTACATATCAGTAATAAGACAAATTATTTGATTAAAACTTAGGCAGGCAATTTGAACACACATACACACATATACAAATGGCCAAGAAGCACAGAAAAAGTTCTCAACGTCATTAGTCATCATGGAAATGTAAAGTAAAACCAAAATTAGATACCACCACTCTCACCAGAATGGCTAAAATGAAAAATACTTCCTCAAATACCAGCAAGGATGTGGACCAACTAGAACTCTAATGTATTGTTTGCCGGAGTGTAAAATGGTTCAACCTCCTCGGAAAAAGGCACGACAGTTACTTAAAAAATGAAACATCCCTATTACCTAGCAATGCCATTCCTAGATATTTATCCACGAGAAATGAAAACATTTGTCCACAAAAAAACTTCTATACGTCTATTCATAGCAGCTCTGTTCATAATAGCCCCAAACTGCAAGGATCCCAGATGCCCATTAACAGGAGAATGGATAAACAAATAGTGTTATGTTACTTAGAAATAAAAGGAATCAATTACTGGCACAGGTGACAACACGAAAGAATTTTTAAAGCATGCTGAGTAACAGAAGCCTGATACAAAAGAGTGCACGCTGTATGCTGTAGACTGAAGGTTTGTGTCCCCCCTCCCCTGCCCCGCACTCATGCGTTGAAAGCTAGTCCCCAGTGTGATGATATTTGGAAGTGAGGTCTTTGGCAGGTGATTAGGTCCCGACAGTGGATCTCACATGAAAGGGATTAGTGTTCTTACAGGAGACCCCAGAGAGCTCTCTCACTTTCCTTCTGCCATGTGAGGACACAGCAAGAAGACGGCCATCTGTGAACCAGGAAGCACGTCCTCACCAGACACGGAATCTGCACCTTGAACTTGGACTTCCCACCTTCCAGAACTGTGAGGAATAAATGTTTGTGGTTTAAGCCACCCAGTCCATGGTATTCTTGTTGTAGCAGCCCGAACTGACTAGTACAATATATGATTCCATGAGGTTCTAGAACAGGCAAAGTTAATCTATGGTGATAGAATTAGAATGCTGGCTGCTAGCATGGGGAAAATTGATTGGGAGGGGTGAGGGAACTTTCTGGAGTGATGGTAATTTTCTATACCTTGATAGGGGTGTTGGTTACTCAAGTGCACATATTTTTCAAAACTCACCTAACTGCACACTTAAAATCTGTGCATTTTACTGCACAATACCTCAATTTTAAAAAGATACTGCCCACTGCTGCCTAGGACTGGTTTTAAGTAGTTGCTGGTCTGTAGGAGACAGAGGAGTAACTAAACCACTAGTAACTAAACCAGTAGCTAAGTCAAGTCACCCCTGCCCGGTGACTGGCTCTCTGAAAGCCAAGATGCTAGCATGGTACAGAAGCTCGAAAAACCAGTTTAAGATAAGGTTCTGGGTTGGAAGCCCGGGGGCTGCGTGGAGGCATGTGCAAAACAAGGAGAGGTGTTCAGAGAGGGAGAAAGACAGAAAAGGAAAACAAAAGACTTCAGAATGAGCCTGCCATCCAAGGCCCAAATCACAGAAGAAGTCAAATGCTAAGAAAGGCAGGCAACAAAGTCAATGCTCAGAGCATGAAGGCACCCCAAATATTATCAATCTCCTAAAGTAGTCTGACACAGACTTTACAATAAGGATCCCGAGGATTCTGAGCAAGAGCTCTGAAGGAGCCATATCCATAAAAAATTAAAATATTTTCAAACGGTACTTTAAAATACTGATATAAAAACAAAATGGGTAAATGTGAAAAAGAACCAGCTGGAAAATTTTCAAAAGATATATATATACAGTTAGTGAAGTAATAATAAAAAAAACTCACCTCAATTGACTATGCCATCTGAATTAGACACAAAAAGCGAATTGGTGAATTTGACAGTAGTGCTGGAACTCAGCATATGGAGACAAAGCTTATGATTTTAAAAACACGAGAGGACAGTTACAAGACATGGAGAGTAGATCAAGGAACTCCAAAGGGAGCCCTTAAAAGGGACTAGCAGAGAAACAATAGCTGCAGAAATAATAAATGATTTTCCCAAATTGAAGAACTATCTAAATCCTCAGATCAAAAGTACATTCTGTGCACCAAGCAAGGTGATAAAAAATAAATCCACATCTAGAGTAATGGATCTGAGGAGCAAGAAAGATAAAAATAATCCCTTAAAAGTCATCAAGCAGAAAGGACAGCGGACATGCAGAGGAACAGCAGTAACCCTCACGGCAGATTCCTACCAGACAACAGTAGACGCCAAAAGACAACGGAGGACCTGTCACGCTAGAATATTACATTCAGCTAAACTGGTCTTGGAAAGTGACGGCAGAATAAAGCAGAACAGAATTTACCAGCAATAGATCATCACCAAAGGAACTTTTAAAAAATCGCTCCAGCATGAAGAAATATAAACCCAGAGAGGAAAGTTAGGATTCAATATAAACGGAGAGCACAAAAATTGACAAGATTTGTCAGTAACTTCTAACTATTGACAGTTATTTTAAAGTTACTGTTGTGTTTTTAAAAAAAGATGTAAGTCCCTTTGGTTAGTTTTTCCCCCTCGCCGCCTCTGTGTTCTTGTTACTCACTTGAAACACAATTAAGTTCATTTTTTTCGTTTGTGTTCATTTTACTTACTTCTTTGTTTCAAATATGTGAAAATTAACATGCTTCTTAAATTCAGAAGTATTGAAAAAGTTTTACTCAAAGAAGTGTTCCTCCACCATCTCTTCTACCCTGTTCCTGTTCCTTCATCTTTTCCACCCAGTTTTGTGCCCTTCCATGGTAGGTAACGGATCTCATTTCTGATTTCTCCTTCCATTGTTTCTTTCTCCACAAATGAGCAGATACACATGTATTTTCTTTTTTCTCCTTCTTTGTTATACAAAACGTAGTTTCAGTGGAGGTCACCCTGATCCATTAAATATGTTACAACTACTACAAACCACAGAGAGAGAGGTTTGAGATCTCAGTCCTTTCCTTCTCAGAAGTCCATTGTGGGGAGGTCGATTTGTTTTGCAAATTTGCCTACCCCAACCGACCACAAGAACATTCAAATGCGTTTACCAATGGGAAGGTAGGGATGGTTCCAGGGCTCCATCCATTTACAGAGGTTAGATGTCACCTCAGCCCAGGCAAAATGTTATAAGATACGACCTACAGAATAATGTGTGGTGAGCCTTGACTTAGATAATGGCTATTATGGCGACCTTCCTAAATAAACATGATTCGAAGCAACCTGATTTCTTTACTGCTCAGAAGAGCTCCCCACAGCATAGTATTCTTATTCTCTTAGGGGTGGGCTCATCATTCCATGTGGACAAGGGAAAATCTCTTTGAATGGAGATTCTGCAATTCTCCCTACGAGCTCTCCTTCTCAGCCTTGGATCAGCCATAAATTTAAGAAACTCACCTTCTATGTCTTCATCTAAGTTGAAAATGTTGACAAAGACAAAGGTGAGTGAAGATCTTTTTAGTACTCCACTGGAGACAAACCTCAGCACGGATTATGATCCACTGGTCAGTACTCTACGGTATGGTCCTTCAACCAACAGACACATTCCTGCTGTATTTCTATCCTCCTATTCTTGGCCTCATCTTCTCTGAAGAGTTAAATATTTTCTAGGTAGTCTAAACTAAGAACAACAACTCTCACCATACTTGTTTTTTGAGGGTGGAAATGGAAGCTAAATCGATTGATCACGGAAACGAGAGGGAACATGCCATTATAGTTTAACTAGAGTGTAAAGAAGGCTCTGATGTAACCAGCCACGAGGGCCTTTCTCTTCAGAGAATTTTGTTTTACAGCAAAGTGGTGTTGGGATGAAGCTTGATAGCTTTGGAGTCCTTGTAGCCATCGTCCTCTTCTGTGAGCAACATGTCTTCGCATTTCAGAGGTAACCCAATGGAATCCTAGATGGTGGTGGGTCATTTTCCCCACTTGTGTGCCCCACCTGGAATCCAGTCAGCACGCTGGACTAGGGAGCAAAATGTTAAAGTTTGAAGGTCAGCTCTTTCAGAAACTTTCCATGTTGCCCTGACAAATAGTAGATTTCAGGATAGTAAGAATCTTACCAGGTCTAGGGTCTTTTTTTCTTTCCTGGCTCTTGTTTTATTACTGAGAGAACCCTAGATGATATGTATAGTGAGTGGCTATGGAAATTAAAGAAATAGAATCTTTTATAAAAATAATTATTTACATCCTAACACATCATGATTTATATTTTTCTTGTCTTCACATATAAAATGAGTTAACCGTGGATAATTTATTTTCCTCTTGTGCATGGAACATAGGAGAGAGAAGATGGTGAAGCTATCAAACAGGAGGTTTGGGCTGTGGGTAATCAGCATGGAGCATGAAGGGAAGAAGAGTTGTGTTTAAAGAACACACACATGAGCGTATCTAATTCTTATTTTGCTTAGTAGAGTGAGTCCCTGGGTATTTTCTAATATAAACAACCTAGACGGACACAAATGAAGTCATACTCTAGCATACGTAATACGTGGTATGAATAATTCCAGGCTGTGTGTAATATTGTAACTGATTGGTTAATATCTAGGCTTTTATAAATTGAAATTGTTTCCTTTTGAATTTTCTTATTTTTCCTTTGTTTTGCTTCTATAATCCTTTTCTTCTCCAATTATCTCCGAGGCAAGTTCCTCTCCCCGTGTTAGTGAAAGGCAAGGAGGGAAGAGGACATACCAGGAACGGGGAAAATTCAACCAAAAAAACTTTTCTAAGTCGTAAAGAGCCATAGGATAGCATTTAAGAAAATAGAGCTTGATTTGTGAGCCTAGAGCTGTTTGCACATCATTACTGAAGTAACTATAATTGGTTGATTCTTTTTTGTTCAATATGGTTATCAAGTGTGAAGCAACCAATTCCATCACCAAATAATGATTGTTATGGAATTGACATAGGAGTCAAATTGCTAGAATAATTGGTGACTTACGTCTCTCTGTTTTTTCAAGGAATCAGATGAGTATCGTTTCTAAGGTCCTTGTCACTTCTAATATCCCATAACTTGGTAATTGGCTTTAATTAAAGGTAAAGAAGAAAGAAGAAGGAAAACTGATTATCAACCCATCCAACCTGGCTATTGCAGACAGAAGCAGCATCATTGACAGGGAGGGAAAAGGAGGAAACGCATGGTTATTTAGCACCTGTGTTGTCCCATGCACGGGGCTAGGTACTTAGAAATGTTGCTTCATTGGGCTGACCTGTGGCATAGTGGTTAAGTATAGCATGCCCTGCTTCAGCAGCCCAGGTTCTCAGGTTCAGATCCCAGGCGCGGACCTACATCACTCATCAGCCATGCTGTGGCGGCAACCCACATATAAAGTGGAGGAAGATTGGCACATGTTAGCTCAGGGCTAATCTTCCTCAGCAAAAAAAAAAAAAAAAATGTTACCTCATTAAATGCCTATAAGCCTATGCTCTAGGAATCTTGATAGACATTTTACAGAGGAGGAAACTGAGCCTCAGGAAGAAGAAATCATTTGCCCCAAATCAAACAGTAAGTGTAGAATTTACCTTTAAACCTACTTTTGCCTCATTTCAACTCTTCAGTGCACTGAATTGCTTCTAAAAAATCTAGAAATTAGGAAGAGAGCCAATTTGAAGGGAGGACAGATTTAGTCATAGGCATTTGGCAGAGAAGCCAGTCTGAAATGCAGTCCAGACAAGAGGCTGGGCTGGAGGTCCAGTCTCACGGTCCTCACCTATAGCCGGTCTAAACGTGCCCCCTGCACCAGCCCAGGACAAGCATTGTCACAGCTGGCTGTGGCAGAGTTTAGTGGGCTCGCCTACAGACCACCGCGTGGATCATATGGAGAATTAACTCCTTGATAAGACAACCATTAGTGAGATACGCCAAATGCTTTACCACATCGCTTCAGAATGAGTAAGCATAGAACAGTTTAGTGGGACTAAATATTATGCAAATAAAAGGAACACACTCTTCACTAATAGAAAATGGTGAAGAAACGAATGAGAAAATTCCCTCATGCACGACTTTTCTTACTATTGTTCGCTTCAGCATATACTTTGAAGTCTGATTAATATCAGTGTTTGAAGGGAGGAATGAGAACATAACTATATTTTAACCAAACACTAATATATAGAAAATATTTTAATCCGTGGTGTATATTGTGATGGTCCCTGTGTCCTGGGGGAGGGGGAACTGCAGATTTGTGAGCAGATGCATATTCCTGGCCCATCCCTCCACTAGAAACACCATTACAAGCTCTTCCTTCAGTGAGTAAAAATGCTTTTTTCACAAAATGTTTCTGAGCACTGCTTTTCCAAGAACGGCTTATTACTGAAGCTAAAAGGGAAATCTAATTTCATTCACAGAGACAGACTTTGATGAATTATTTCCGGGGGCAAGCATATAAACCCTCTTGAAAAGAGCTAAAGGTCTGGCTTTTTCCTAAAGTTGTTCTTTGTTATTGTTTTCTTGCCGCATTTTCCTAATAACCCTTTGTATTCAAGCACTCTCTTAGTGGCTGATTTGTAGGTGCATTCTGATAAATCTCATCAGTGAAATGCCCTGGAATGGGAACAAAAAAAGATTTAAAGGCATAAATACCATATGCCAAAGAGAAAGGCAGCCAAAAAGAAAACACACCTCCATATTCACTTGCTTTTAAGGCCAAATACTATAAAGGGTAAAAATAAAATACTAGCAGGAATCTCGTAAACAGAATCATTAATTGTACTGTGCTAGAATTATCTAAGTGCAGCCTGTCAGCAGAGGCTATTTATTTGGAAAGAAGAAGTTAGAAAAAGTAGGGAGAAAAGAAAGAAAAGGAACTGGAGAGTGCAGGAGGATTGAGGAGAGAGGGCTTCTGAATTATTAATAGACCACATGACGTGTTCCTTCTGTTGACTTCATATACTCGCTGCCACCTGGAGACCAGTTTATTCTCTTTCACTTAGCTCCCACTGATATATTATTTTCATCTTAAAGAACAGGGCACCAGTGGCCTTAAAATGCTATAATGCATAAAACAAAATTGCAGCCTTGGGCTATGTTCCATTGTTCAGAGGCATCTCACCAGCTTTTTAAATTCAAAAATAATCATTCAGAACTATGGCAAGTATGAACCTTCTCCCTGTAAACAACAGTCGGGGACGACCTTGGGGAGCATGATCATATTCTTAGACGGGGAGCAATACAGGAAGTGTTGCCTGGACATTAAAAGCTCAGGATCTGGGAGCTGAGTCGCAACCTCAGATCTGTTAGTTGTTAGTCATGCAGCTTTGGACAAGTTACTTGTCCTCTTTGAGCCTCAGTTTACTTTTTGTGTGAAGTGACCTGTTATTTCACTGTGCTTGTATTTTTCTGTCTACTTTTGGTGCAAACCTTGTTTTTTATTCCAAATGATTATTGCTTAAATACTGTAACTGTATCACTTCAGAGATGCTGTCATAACAGACTTTTCGTTTTCGTCCCCTAGTGCCTCATTACATTCCATGTGAGGGGTAAACTTCCCCTGCCCTTGCATGAAAAGCTAGAAATTTCTGTGGCTTTTTAGTCCACTTTTAAGTCCTTGGGTCAAGTTCAAATGCAAACAACCTCAATTCAGAAACTAGAATATGGGATCCAACCAACGTATTATTCAAACATCACAATCTTTATTTATAGGAAAACAACCCCTCGCCCCTCTCCATACACACCCGAGTGTTTTTCTCATTCGTCCTTTTCTTGGGTTTTAACTTCTCAAAGGTTTTTGAGATCCCCTTGCTGGGGAATTCTCCAGACCAGGAAAGAGGTATCTCCTTCTAGGTGGTCACTTGTGACTCCATCCCTCACTCCTAGGAATCTTCCACTCACCTCTGGGTTCTTGCTGTTGAAATCTTTCCACTCCTGTAGGTGGCGCTATTGGATGGCATCTGAGTTATAACCATCTATAATAGGAAGTGCTTTTTCTTTTCATTTTAATTACTATCTAGCCAACTGGAGACCAGCCATATCCAGGTTTAGCTTTCTCAGGAGCAAGCCAAGCACCAGTCCTTGTGTCTTTAAACTTGAAGAAACATGTTTAGACTCTCCTATCATCCTTTGGAAGTCCTCCCTACTAGGTTGAGATGAAGGAAGTAACACCCCAAGACTTCATCCCCTTTGGGAGAGTGGGAACTGACAGACTTGCCACAACTTGCTCCAAAGAAATATCCTCACAAACCCCCTCCCTCTCTCCACTCTGATCACTTTTCATAGCCTTTCTCTGGCCAAGTAAGGGGGCCACCGAGTCATGAAACTGATTTTCAAAAACTGTAAATTCGACATGAGGTGATCTGACTGACCCTCATCCCATGACCTGATTCTCTTGTGATGGCACTTTGGTCAAACTCGAGATGTGAAGAGTCCAGCTCAGCACAATTTGAACTTGGACATATTAATATATTTTATGGCAAATTTTTACCCTCATAATTTTAGTCCTCCACATTTCCTAACTTATTTTTTTATATTTCCTTAAATTTTTTCTCCTTGAGAAAGAGGCCCATTTGGAGAACACATTTTTTACCTTTACCTTTTCTTTCTTTCTCCTTCTGTTGATTAACTTTGGTAACTTCCCCTCTTTTAATACATTAGAAAAATGTTACCAAGTGCCCTATCTTCTAGTCAGCACAGACTTCCTTTACGTGGAATTGAAGTTTAGCCTCTCTTTGAATAACTGGAGAGCTCATTGCTTTGTCAGGCAGCCCATTTCATTGTTGGCTTAACTTGTTAGGAAGTTCACTCTAAAATCTTGATGATTTAGTTATATAAATCCCCACTTCTTTATACTTCGCATCAAAAGAAAGCTTTGCGTTTGTCACTCTTGTGCTCAAATTCCCCAAATGGTGCCCGATCTCGTTGTGAATAAGGGCGACAGTCCTACCCAGCATTTAAGACCCTCAGTGATTAGGTCCTAGCAAGCCCTTTCATCCTGGTTTCATCTCCTCGTACATCCCAACATAAGCCCCATCTTCTTGCCCACCTCGATCACTTGCCATTCCTTGAGCTCTGATTTTGGTTTTCCATTTCTGCACTAACACCAGTGCCATTTCATCTCCAATTCATTTATCAAAATTCTACTTATCTTAGTCTTATGCCACTCATTTCCCTTTCACCTATCAAATCCTACAGATCTCAGAAGTCCAGCTCAGAATGCCTCCGTTCTGTGACTACCCCGACCAAAAATAACTTCTGACTTTGTATTCTTGCTGCAGAGCATACCACTCATACAACACTTTTCATGTTTTATCTCACACAGTAGGCATTTGTATCTGTTGTGGATTAATCTCCCCAGGAAGCAGACTCTGAGATAAAGATGTACATGCAGGAAGTATACTGGAAAGTGGTCTCAGGATCGACATTTGTGGAAGAATGAGGGAAGGAGAATTGGGCAGAGGAGGAATTGAATTGTGATGCTGTCCCAACAAAGGCCTTAGCTGTGCCTGCAGGGAGCCCTGAAGCTGGATTGTCCTTGCAGAGTTGTTCCAAATTGGAGCAAGGGAGTATGCTCTTATAACTCTTATTTATAGTCATTGGATATGGACTGTACCTGGGAGGGGCCATGATCTTGGCAAAATGGCCTTCTCTTATTTATAGTCATTGGATAGGGACTGTACCTGGGAGGGGCCATGATCTTGGCAAAATGGCCTTCTCCAGTCAAGGGAAGTCCTGAAAATGGACTCTGCTGGGAGCTTCCAACCCTCCCAGGAGCTGGGGAAACGAGAGTTCATTCCTGGATGGGGATCTGGGCAGCACGACACAGCATCTACTATAGTCCACCCTGTGCCACTCAGATTGATATGCTTCATAAAATAAGCTTTGGGAGCAGCTGCTCTGGGACTTGCTTGGTCTATTTTCCTGGAGGAAACATACAAAAGGAACATTACTGGGATTCACTAGAGCCCACACTGTTAGAGCTTGTCTTGAGATCGTAACTAATGCTCATCATTCCCCTTTGCTACCATCCATTCTGTTTTCCCCTCACCAGCACCCATCCTGGTCTAGGTGGCTTACCTGGTGAGATGACCAAGAGCCTCAACCCTCAAGGATTTGAGGCCCCAATCACCGTGTCCTCTTGGGCCATGGCTGCTGCACTTGTTCATATACATCAAAGTTGGACAAGGGAGTATCACAGGATGCCTAAGTTTATCACTTGCATGCCAAACATGGTCTTCCCTGCCACCTTCACTGTGTGAGTGCAGCCCTCAATATCCTCCAGATGATCAAGGTCAATTACCCCTTCCAGCCTAACTCCTCTCCTTCCTGATGATCTCTTGGCACGAGGAGACTGAAATGACTGGGCAACAGCTTTCAGTTTAATAGGACTCTTGATATGCCTCTTGTGGAAGCATTTCTCCTTTGGGAACCAAAACTTTTAAGCTTAGAGAGCCTGTATTCATAGAATTGAAAGTACAAATTCCCCAAGTGCATCACTCAGAATAGTGGTAAATGGTGCCACTCCAACTTGGTTCCTGTCTTGTAACTGAGTCTTCTACCTAGAAAGGACATAGCACCATGTAATGATCACTGATTTAAAGTGTACACTGTATCCTGGAGGATGTTGCCCCTTTTCAAACTAGTATATCAGCTGATCCTTCAACAACCCACACTAACTGCTTTATCTGGCTAGCAGCTCTGGGTAGTGTGATTTGTGGATCCTATGGTTATGTGCCCATCTCTTCACCTCCTTGTTGGAAAGTTGATCCCTTGATCTGATACAATGTTATGCGAGATCCTGTGTCAGTATCTTAAACACTATGTAAGACCAGTATGGTGATGCTGGCTGAGGCCTTGCAGGCAGGAGAAGCAGACCCAGATCCAGAATGGAAGGGGACTGATGTAGTCAATTTGTCACCAAGTGGTTGCTTGGTCTCCTTGAGGGATGATGCTGATGGAAGGACTAAGTTTTGGTCTCTGTTGCTGGCGTGTTGGACATTTGACAGCAGCAGTAGCTCAATCTTGGTGAGTAGAGCTTATGTTGTTGGACCATGAAGAGCTTCATCCCAACCATCATGGCAATTCTGTTCATGTGCCCTTTGTGCGAGCACTGGGCTGGCATTTACAGGGGCTAGCTGACATCAACCGGCCAAGTCATTTGGTTTACATATTTATTTAGTGCCTATTCTGTTGTGGGTGTTCCCTGGGAGGCATTACCATGTTATACAAAGGTCTTCACACTTCCTCCCTCTCACATAGTTCCATTCACATTCCTTTTCCTCAAAACTCTTTGTCCCCAGTCTGCCAATATTTCTCCTTCCAGTTTCTTGACCAACTAGTGAAGTCATTTTCCACTACCTGTGAATCCATACATATTCTAACCTTGTACAACTTCTTTTTCCACACATATGTATTATGAGATGCACCACCTGAAGCTCTGCTTACTTGAGAACATTTCCCTCACTGCTGTCTTTCAGAGCCACTCCTGAGTGAGTCTATAGTGAAGCCCCCTCCATTTTTTACTCACATCTACACATACAAAGCTGCCCACCCGTGTATTAAGCTTCCTCTTTTCCTCCTGGGGTTAGTTTTGATCCTCTGAGAAGCAGACACCAAGATGGGATTATACGTGCAAGAGATGTGTTGAGAAAAATGCTCAAGAGGAAGAAATGGGGAATAGGCAAGAGTTGGCTGGGAGAGCCATGAGACTGCAATACAGGGTTAACCCCTGTGGAGGCGAGAGGGAAGGGAGGAAGGCGGGGTAGGGAAGGTCTTAGACTGTAATGCACTTCTCAGAAAGTTTTTGCAAAGCTGAAAGACAGTCCTTGGGCAACGTCCTCCATCAGAAGAGTCCTCCATCTTCCAGGAATGAGCCTGCCTTAGTATCCCCACTGTGCTCAGCTACTAGCTTGGAGCAGCCAATGGGAAATATGGCCTTAGTATTAACACAGGGACAGATTTCAAGCATAGCAGCTGGGGCCTTCCATCAATTACACATCTTGCAGTTGGATATCTGAGAGGTACATTCTCATGGCTACCACACTCCTTCATTAGCTGATCATAAGAGACCTCTACTTGTGACATGTGCTGACATGAGTTGAGAGAGAAGCACTGGTACAACAGTAGGGGATGACACATGGGTCTGGACTGCTTATGCACCTCAATTGTGTCCCCTGGCCCTGCTTGTGCTTGATCCCAGAGGTGCTACCTCCATCTTATGATGGATTGATGGTGGGCCCACCCAATCTCATAACATGGTGAGTGTATGAGTTTCTTATTGCTGCTGTAAGAAGTCACCACAAATTGGTGGCTTAAAACAACACAAATTCATTATCTTACGTTTCTGTAGTTTGGAAATTAATAATGGGTCTCACTGGGCCGAAATCAAGGTGTTGGTCAAGGCTATGTTCCTTCGTGGGGGATCTAGGACAGAATCCATTTCCTTATTTTTTCCAGCTTCTAGAGGTTACCTTCATTCTTTGGCTTGTGGCCTCTTGCTCCATCTTCAAAGCCAGCAAAGGCAGGTCAAGTCCTTTTTGCATTGATTCACACTGACCTCTTCTTAGGTCAAATCTCCCTCTGCCTCATTCTTTTCCACTTTTATGGGTCTTTGTAAAAACATTGGGGCCACCTAGGTAATGCAACATAACCTTCCCACCTCAAATCTTTAACTTAACCGTATTTGCAAAGTCACTTTTACCACATAAGGTAACAGATTCACAGGTTCTAGGGATTAGCATACAGACATTATTCTGCCCACCACAGTGAGTATGACAGAACCCAGCTCCTGAGGGATCAGACTGGCTCCATGACCACTTATTGTCGCATAGTCAGGCATCCCATCTCTACCAGGGCCCAGTAGCTACCAGGAACAATTTTTTGAAAGGTTCATAATTGTCCCCTGCAGATGTCATGGTATTGCTCTAGGTGTCTACACTGTGATTCTTCCATTGGGACTTTCCAAAGGCTCCAAATGGCATCTTTTCCCACCACAGATGCTTCTAAGCCCATACGGTCTGCCAGGCCATATGGCCCAAGTGGCAGAGCTTCTTGCACCACAGCCTGAACCGTTTTGCACTGGGCGTCTCACAAAAATGGTGGTCTTTCACGTCATCCAATATATAAGTTGAAGCAGTATCTCCAAGTGACGCATATCCAGAACCCAAGAGACCTACCAGGAACTGTGCTTCCTTCTTTGGTGCGGGAGGTATAAGATGTAGTCATTTGTTCTTTAATTTTGAGGGGATTCCCCAGCCTATCCCAGACCACTGGACGCTTAAAGTTTCCCTAACGTGGCAAGTCCTTGAATCTTTATAGTATTTATCTCCTACCCTTGGGAGCACATATGTCCTATCAAGACCTCCAATGTTCTTGCCACTTCTTGCTCATCTGATCCAAGATTCACAAGACGTCATTGATATAGTGGACTGAGATATCCAGACAGGCTAGTTCCCTTTAGACTATATTGCGACAGAGAGTAGGAAAGTTAATTTAAGTTGAAGCAAGGCTGTAGATAGATACTGGTATCTGTTCCAGGTGGATGTAAACTGCTTCTGATGCTTTTTTCTGATAGGGATGGCCACCTCAATAGCTGAATACCACATACCTGAGTCTCTGCCCAGCAAAGATGCCACCCTGACCACAGTGGCTGCAACTGGGACTCCTACTTGGTTGAGTTTGATCATCCACTGTCATCCTCTAGGATCCATCTGGTTTTTGTGGAAGCCAGACTAGTGAATTAAAACTGGATTTGATGGGAACCACCTTCCCTGCATCTTTAGATCTTTAAAGGTGGTATGAATAGCTGCCATTTCCACTCTAGGCTGCTTTTTTTTTTTTTTTCAATTTTGGTATCTTGGCTGGGGAGTGGAAAGTTTCACCTTTTGGTTTTTCCCACTATTGTAGCTCTTACTTTACAGGCAAGTAACAAATGTGGGGGTTCTGCTGACTGCCAAGTATGTCCATTTCAATTATACATTTGGAGACCAGGGAAATGATGATGGAAAGATCCATGGACCTAGTGCACCCACTATGAGAAAGACCTAGGCTAGACTCCAGATCTCCAGGTTTCAATGTCAGCTTGGAACTTGCATCCAAAAGAACTCAAAATGCTTGAGTATTCCCCTTTCCCCAGTGCGCAGAGTACCTGAGTTAATTACCACATGTCCCTTTGGGAGAAGACCAAGGAAGTCATGATCATATACTCTTTCTATACTGCTATATGGCTTTTCCTTGTGGGGACCTAACTCCACCTTTCGGCAAGAGATTTGGGGTCTAAGAATTGGCTCAGGTCTGGAAACTGGGCAATGGATTGTCACTTTTGATTGGAATAGCTGTCCTCAGCCCCTCTAATTATCCATCCTTGATTTATTTTGGTTGAAAAGATGGAGCAATACCTTTGTTGGCTGCCCATCTATCTTGCCCATAATGACTCTGTTCTCTTAACTAACTCTATAGCTTTCTGAGGGTCATGTCCCTCTGGCTGCCACACTGACCTTGCTGCTCATTACAATAATTGTGCCCAACTTGTTACTGGTGGTTAAGCACTGCCACCAGGCTTCTATTAGATAGTGATCTCAGCGCCCCCATTGCTATTTGGCAGCTCAGTTCTATATTGTCATCTACTATTAGCCCTTAAGATCTATCCCCACTTCCTCTCCTGGTCTCCAAACCAATAGTGGGGGTTAAGTCATGACATAATCTGGCTGTGGAAGTGCCGAAGATATTAATAAAAGGAAGGAACTATTTCCCTAAGGAGGTGCACTCACCAGAATACAGGATTTGATGTTCTAGTTAGATCCTCAGGAGGTGGTGCTAATTGCTTCTAGGATGATTTTTGGGAACTTGGAGAAAACAATGGCCTACACTAAGTGAACTGGAAATATTAGAACTATTGTGGCAGACGGTGAAAAAAGGAATAAAAAAATTCCTAGAACAGGACTTGCTAGAATGAAAATGCTATGAAAGGCTAGAAAATGGGTGGCTATGTTCCACTGTTGGCCTCAAAGGACATTTGAAAACAATGAGGACTGTGCTGGTGAGTGTCACCAGCATTACAGAGAAGCTTGGGGGTGGCTTTTTCACACTCAGAGTAGCTTTTTTAAATAAATTTTTCCATGATTAAATAAAATAAGAGTTCTTTTTCGTTAAAAAATGTAGAAAAGCATAAAATTTGAGAGAAAAACACTGAAATTGCATCACCCTGAGGAAACATCAGTAACGTTTTTGGGATCATTCTTTCATGCGTTTCTCTATATATTTATATATACCTGGGTGTGATTTTACATTAGTTGAATACCATATCTCCTATCAGAATTATAGAGACTTTTCTTTTAAAAACAGTCTTATTTGCTCCCCCCTTCCTTCACCTACCCAATCCTTCCCACCTCCCCGCCTATTCCCTGTTCACCAAATGAATGTCAATAATGTGTTGTTTATTTATTCATAACTTTCCCCTGTTTTTGACACATATAATTCCCCTTTTTCTTTCTAATTTATTTTTTTTATAAAAATGGGATAATATTTCATAGAATTTTCCACTTGCTTCTTGCTTCTTTCCCTAAATCCATCGCGTAAATCTCCCCCAAGTTAACTATTATAATTCTAACTCATTCTTTATAATGGCTACAAGACATCCTAGAATGTGGAGACACCAACAACATTCAACAATTCTGTTACTGATAAGCATTCATATGGTTTCCAGTTATTGTTACTATGAAAAATCCTGCAATACAGAGCCTTGAACATATATCCTTAAGCACTGGTTGAATAGTTTATTCTAAAACTGTACCAGAGATTGACATAAAATGTCCTAGTCTCTTGTTTCTGCGAGCCACTCTGTCCCTCTTTTGATAATCAAGTCTCCATAGGCGTATTTTCAGAAGTTAGAATCTTTTAATCAGGCCTTCCAAAATAAAGCCATCCTCCACCCTGCTATCAAAGTTATTCTTATAAATTACAAGTCCAGTGATGTCACTTTTCTAGCTCCTAATTGCCTACAAGATAAAGGCCAAATTTCTCAGCATGCATTCAAAACCTTCTCTGGGGGAAGACTAACATGCGTGTCCAAACTCATTTCTGTTTAGCTACCGTTCTTCTCTTGCTCTAACCACCTGTATCCTACACTTGGCAACAGTGAGCAGCTTGCCCTTTCCCCAACCACAGTCTTTTGTCTCCCACCGTGTGCTTTTACACATTTTTAATTACCCAGTGATCTCTTCCCTGAAGCCTCTGCTAATAATGACAAGAGAAGTTATCATAATGTCTTTTGTGCTTCCAAAACTCTTGCTGGATGTTTTTTTGTTTCAATTAAAATTTTTATTTGGAATATTTTTATATTTACAGAAAAGTTGCAAAGATATTACAGAGAGTTCTTGTATACTCTTCACTGAGTTTCCCCTAATGTTACCATCCAATATCACCATGGCATATTAGAACTAAGAAACCAACATTGGCACATTCCAGAATTTGACTAAAATCCAAACTTGATTTGGATTTCCACTTTTTCAGTTTTTCCACTAATGTTCTTTTTCTCTTCCAGGATACAATGTTATACTTAGTCATCATGTGGCTGATGTTCAATTTTTTAAGTGCATTACATACATATATATATATATATATACATATTCCATGTATACTTATATGTACATATACATATATACACATTCCAGTTTTTTGGTTGTTTTGGTCAGGAGCATAAACTTGGTCCCTGTTTCTCCATCTTGGCTGGAAGTAAAGTCTAAGTTTAGTTTTACATAAAGCAAGAGCAAGGCATTTTCTTTTTGATTTAAAAAAAATATTTATCCTCATATTTCAAGGGAAATAATTTGTTCAAAAATAAAACAAAAATCTCTTTAAGTCAAAAAATGGATTCCCCTCTGGCAAAAGTCACTGCAGGGGAGGAAGAAATTTTCCTCTATCCTTTAGGTTCTTCTGGCTGGTCTAAAAATTAAACTGACATGAGACAGATTAATAGGAGAAAATCAAATTTAATTAATTTTGTACGTTCGGGAACCCCACAAACAAGAAAAGTTCAGAGATAGCAAGGTAAAGTGAGGTATTTATGTCATCTTGAGCCAAGAAATGGGATCAGGGCTTGAGGCTTCGGAGGGGAGGAGGGTAATTCACAGAATGATAAGAGGAGCAGATGTTCAGTAATTAGAAGCCTGCCCTATCATACAGATAGGTCATAAAAAGGCTATTTCTGGTAATTACTCCCTTTATAGGCAAGGCCCTTAGTTTAAATTCCTCAAGGGAAACGTGAAAGTTTCTCTGGGGCCCACAGTGTTTCCATTGCCTTCAGCCCAAAATACTCCACATGCCAAAGTAGCACATCTTGGGCCAGCTTACCCTGAACCCCATCATCACCAACATAGCTTAATTGTAATTTAAATAAAATAGTCTTGTGCAGGTACACAGAGGCCTACTGGAAAGCTGATAAAGCCATTGGTGTTAACAGATTCCACATATACCTGCAAGCCGTCACATCACTGGTTCCTTTCTCTTTTTATCCAAATCTCCCTCGTCTGCAAAAATGGATGGAGAGCTGCAAGTATGAGAAAATTTACTAAGAAATTCTTTCCTATCTGATTAAGTGGACTGTGAAAATAAAGTCGACCCATGTTGATTCACACTAGTCTATTGCCTTGGATTTCCAAGAATCACTAAGCACGGCTCATAGCCCTAACAAGCATTGCAAGAGAGGAAAATATGATAAAGCAAAGGTGAGAAAACAAACTAAGCCAAGCGTCAACTTAAAAAAAAATCTATTAATGGGGCTGGCCCCGTGGCCGAGTGGTTAAGTTCGCGCGCTCCGCTGCAGGCGGCCCAGTGTTTCGTCGGTTCGAATCCTGGGCGCGGACATGGCACTGCTCGTCAGACCACGCTGAGGCAGCGTCCCACATGCCACAACTAGAGGAACCCACAACGAAGAATACACAACTATGTACCGGGGGGCTTTGGGGAGAAAAAGGAAAAAATAAAATCCTTAAAAAAAAAAATCTATTAATGTTTTCTGCCACATTAAGAGGTTAAAGCAGAAAGCACTTATGCTCATCTCATAAAAACATATGATAAAAATCCACACCTATTCATGATAAAAATCATAGCAGAGATTAGAAGGAAACTTCTTTCACCGGATAAAAGGCACCTACCAAAACGTGACAACAAGCATTCTAATGGGGAATCATTGGAATGTTTGCCTTAAAAATTCTGAATCATGCATTTTATTTCCACTTCTATTCAACACTGTAATGCAGGTCCTAGTCAATAAAGTAAGACATGAAAAAAAAACCTCTATAAGCATTGAAATGAAAGAAGCAGAACTTAGTATGTGCAGTTGTCATGATTGCTTGCAAAGAAAAAGTCCCAAAATATCTACATTAAAATGATCAAAATTACCAAGAGTGTTGGACAGAAAATCAATATCTAAAAATCAACTTCATTACTACACCTTGGCAAGAAAGAACTAAGAGATGGAGTATTAAAAGTTACCGTTTACAAAAGAAAAAGCAAATTTGCTAGAATAAATATAATAAAAAATGTGCAACATGTTATGGATAAAATTATTAAACTTTTTTGAAAGATATTAAAGAAGGCCTAAACCAATAGGCAAACCTACTGTGTTTACTGATAAAGAGACTCAGAATCATAAGGATGTCAGCTTTCCCCAAATTATTGATCTATAGATTCAATATAATTCTAATCAAAACCCCAACTTTTTTCATGGAACATGACGAACCAACTTTTTAAATTTATGTGGAAAAGCAAAGAGTCAAACCAAGAGGACCTTAAAAAAGAACTAGGCAAAGAAGAGGGGAAGCAGGAGTTTGTCCTATATGATGTTAGAAGCTACAGTCACAAAGATGAATGGTATTGGCGCAAGAACAGGCAAGTGAAACAATGGAACGTAATCAAGAGCGAGAAATAGACCGCTCTGTGTGAGTGAGGGTAATCCTTGGTTATGCTGTAATGACTAATGCACCCTGAAATAGCTTTGCTTGCCACAACAAAGGTTTATTTCTCACCCATATCACCAATTGATGAAGGTCACAGGGCTCTCACTGGTGCTCTCCTGCAACTTAGAGATCTGGGCCGCTTCCATTTTGCAGCTTCACATCTTGGGTTCTTTGCGTCCAGCCACAGCATGAGAGAGAACATAAGCACGTGAAGACTCCTGTCTACTCTTGACCGCAGCGCACCACTCCTGCTCACATTCTCATTGTCAGAACTCAGGCACATGGTCTCAACACAAGCTCTAGGAAGGCTGGCAAATGTAGTTATTCTGTGTGCCCAGGAAGAGGAAATGGTCTGCTGAACCAGGATAGGCTCTGCCAAAGAGGGTGAAAACTTATACATGACAGAATTGGCATAGCAGATCCCCAGGGAAAGTACTAACGATTAATAAATGATGCTAAGAAGAAAAAAGGAAACTCAATTCCTTTACACTGCACACAAATAATTCATTTTCAAATGGATTAAAAACTTAAATGAGAAAAACAAAAAGAAATATAGGAGAATATCATTATGACCCAGGTTTGGGAAAGAGTCCTTAACACACAAAAAAGGACAAACCTAGAAGGAAATGATAGATAAAATACATCATAAAGAAAGAGAAAATACAAACGAACTGGTGGAAGATATTTTCAATACGTATAACTGACAAAGGATTAGTATCTAGATTATAGAAAGAAATCATACTAGTTGATTGTCCCAAAAATAATTGAATGTAATTAACTACTTCATTAGTAAGTCAGAAAATAAAATTAAAATCACAAGAAGATTCCATTTCACAATCATTAGATTGCAAAGTTAAAAAGTCAGACAGCATCAAGTGTTAGCAAGGAGAAGCTATAGGAAATCTTTTCCACTTCTGGTGAAAATATAACTTGATACAAAAGTTTGAGAAATAATTTGACATTATCCTATGAAATTAAAACTGTGCATACCCCCAAGAAGCAGCAGTTCCACTTGTAGACATCTTGCACATCTGAACTATCACTAGATACTTCCACACAGACAATAAATGTGAAAATGCAATGTTGAGTGAAAAAACAAGATATAGGAGAATAAATATCATATACCTTTTTTTTGGTGAGGAAGATTGGCCCTGAGCTAACATCTGATTGGCCTTGAGTTAACATCTGTTGCCAATCTCCCTCTTTTTGCTTCAGGAGGATTGTCTCTGAGCTGACATCTGTGCCAGTCTTTCTCTATTTTGTACGTGGGATGCTGCCACAGCATGGCTCGATGAGCACTCTGTAGGTCCGTGCCCAGGATCCGAACTGGCAAACCCCGGGCTGCTAAAGCAGAGTGCACAAACCTAACCACTATACCACTGTGTTGGCCCCTTGTATACTATTTTTATAGAGTTAAATCAAGCAAATCTAAAAATATTTTGTGTCCACAAGTAGAAGCATTCATACATGTGTTTAAGAATCCATACTCTAAAGAAAAGCAAGGGAATGAACAAAAGTGGAAAGTTATGGTAGTGGATACCTTTGGAGATGTGATGGGGGTTGGGGGGGAACAGAGTAGGGAGGAGCCCACAAGGAGCTTCAAGGACACTAGTACAGTTGGATTTCTTAAGTGGGATAATGGGTTCCCAGGCATTCATTTTATTATGTAACAAGCTAGTGTTTGCATAAATATTTCCTTATCCATCAAATATTTAATTTTTAAAATTAACACACGTACACACACGCACGGGAGAAGAAAGAAGTAAGTATTCTGCAAACTGACTCGCATTCAAGAGAACTGTTGATTTTACAATTGCTTAGGAGCAAGAAAGAATAAGGAGTCTATGTTCTCTTTTTAACACTTAATCTGTAGCAATAGCCTCTTTCCTTTTCACATTTTGTTTCCTTTTTACAATTATGTAGAAGCCCCTCCCAGTATAATTTATCTCATTTTCACTTTTTATTTAACATCAAAATCCTGTTTCTTCCTTTCCCAGTGGCCAGGTTTTATCTGCTCTTCCTAGAACCTCTCAGCAAGCTCAAATCCTGCAGAATCTTACTACAACATACCAGGTAATTTCTTCCTCATTTATCTTTCTATTGGTTTCATTTTGTGTAAGTATTGTGTGGCTTCTTCTCTCTTACAAGTTGTCTGACTTATATAACTGGTATAAACCTCTCTTTTTATAGCCTTCTCCCTCTTTCTATCATCACAAGATTTTGCTGGTTCCCAAATTCAAACCTGCTTCATTTGCTCCATTGGCTTTTCAGCCAATTGCATAATATACCTTGGGACTGAAAGTGTGTACTTATAAAAATGCTATGATAACAGAAATCCAATAGAATTTTGCTCATAAAACAATGTTTCTTAATCAAAGAATAAGCATCAAAAACACAAGGGAAAATTTATTAAAATTTTCATGCCTGGGACCCATCTCCCCAGCATGTAGAAAACTGACAAGAGTTACAAAAGGTCGTGGTAGGAAATTGAGGGCTCCGTGTTTGTTGGCTAGGGTTTTCCAAGAAGCAGACATCAAAACCAGGTTAAAGATGCAAGGGAGAGATTTATTAGAAGGAGTGCTTGTAAAGAATGAAGAGGAGGGAGCTGGAAACGGTAGGGAGCACTTTCAGACCATGATGCAGCTCTGACACCTGTGGAGAAAGGAACATTGTGCATAGAGAATCTGAGACTGCAGGGCAGTTCCAATGAAGGTTTGGCTAGACCAGTGGTGAGTCCTTAAGCCAAAGTCGCCTGTAAGAGGAAGCCCATATCTGTCAGGAACGGGTCTGCAATAATATGTGCACAGTGCTCAATTGTTGGCAGGCTGCAGCCCTGGGGCAGCACGGATTCAGCCTCTGGCGGATCAAGAGGGGCAGCAACTGAGAAGGTCAGTCAACCATGCCCCTCCCAACAGAAAAGCTGAGGGTGCCTTTTCATGGCCACCACACCATGGGCACAGGTAATACCAGCAGAGGAAGCATCAGAGATTTCAAGTTTAGCTCTTGTTCTGTCACTTCTTACGTATGTGATTTTAGACAAGTTAGCTATGGGCCTTAATTTCTTCATCCAAACAATGAAAATAATAACATCTGCCTAATCTACATCAAAGTGTAATTGTAATGATCAAAGGAAATGTGTGAAAGTGCATTGAAAAAGTGAAGTAAAATATTTAAAAAAGTAAATATTATTGGAAGGCATTACCCAATGTTCATAATCAGGTTAAAGAAAAGAAACACCAACATGATAATAATATGAAGGACACAGAATTTTTATTAAAGAAAATCAGCATTTAACCAACTTTCCTTCTAGACGAAATTTCGTTTCTCTTTTATACATCTGACATACACATCCCGTTTTACAAGTGGGTCATCGATATAGCCATTCACTCATTCATTCTCGTCTCACCAAATATTTATGGAGTACCTCGTATGTTCCAGCTCCTCTTTAGCAACTGGGGCTTCAGAGAAGAAGAAAACAAGCTCCTTGCAAAATATATGTTTATACTGCCATGTGTGTGAGGGGGGACCAGTGGCCAGGAAGTGCCTTTTTCATTTCCCCTACAGACACACTTTTCTGACTTTAGCTCCAGATGAGAATGATAGGAACAACTGTTTTTGTTTTATCCATTTTTCCTCTTGAAACTGCAGATTGTTCTTTGGCAGCCAGTAACAGCCGAATTCATTGTGAAGACAAAACAAGTCCATTTCTTTGTGAATGCATCTGATGTAAGCAATGTGAAAGCCCATTTAAATGAGAGCGGAGTTCCATTCAGGTAGGCATTATTCAATACTTACTGAGTCTATCATAAGCACGTAGGATGCATTTTGCTAGCGGATAGTATAATTGCTTCCTGGAAAAATAAATGCTTACATTAAACATGGCAACCTGGAAATCTCTGAAATGGACTGGTGATGCAGCCCAAGAGGCTAGCTCTGTGACCTTGGACAAGTGGTTTAACCTCTCATGACCTCAGTTCCTTATCTGAAAATGACCCTTAGGCTCAATGATCTGTGGAGCCTCTTATAGTTCCTCCTAATTCCTCCTTTCTTACAGTTTCTCTACTCTGTGTCCAGACTAGGGGAACAAAATTTTCATTCACCATACTAGGCTTTGTGGTATCTCTTGAAAAAGCAGCTGCTGAAGGGGATTTTGCTTCCATTACAAGGTCAGGGAACATTCCTGAATGTCTGACCCTAAAGTAAAAATTGTATCAGGGACGATTTCTGTTCAGAGTCCACGGCCACTTCCTTTGAATTGTCCTGTTCAACATATCCTTTCCGTATCCATTGCCCAAGCGCTAGTCTTCCTCCTGCTGCCCTAGCACTTCCTGGAGGCCGTGCTCGCTTCTGTGTATCAATGGGCAACCTTTGGATAATACACTATGACAATTATTAATAATATGTTATAGGTGTTCGCTGCCTTCCGGGAACTGTGCTCAGCCTTTCTATACATTGCTTCATTTAATCCTTATTTAACCCTGTGAGGAAAATACTATCCTCATTATGCAGATGAAAAAATTTTTCATACTCAAAACAAAGGAATGTCTCAAGCTCAACCAGCTGGAATGTGGCAGAGATAGGAGTTGAACTCAGACTTTTCCGATATCAAAAACTTGGTTTTTATCCATTGGCCTAAAAAGTAGTAAGATGATATAAAAATGATAGCTAACTTTCAAATTGTTCATCCAAGGTGATAGAATAGATTAATTTAGTTAAAATGTTTGCCGAGTTAACAGAATGGCACTTCTCAAGAGATATTAAACAAGATGCCTTTCCCATAACTTCCATTTTCCTGTCCTTCTATTTCTCTAGAGATTTGATAATCTTTTTCTATGCAGAACATCTGGTATAGGTCAACAGTTGTCACAATAAAAAACAAAAAGAAAAGGCTTTCTGCTTCTTCTTGGTCCTTAACTGAAAATAGAATAATGCAATGTTACTCTGGATTGGAGAAAGTTGTCTATTAACCTAAATGTTCACATAAAAGACACTAATGAATCACAATCGAGAAATGATGATGGAGAAAGGGTGAGGTTTTGGAGGCTATGAAAACCTACCACATAGAAGCGACTTTCTCTCCAGCGCCCGTGTAAGCTCCACCCAAAGGAAGATTTGTGAATTTCAGCTTCCTGCAATGTTAAGGGGTGTTGTTTTCACCTTGATGAACTTTTGCTTGTTAGATTTCTTAGTGATTTTTCCCCATGCTCACCTGCTGTGCCCGCAATGAGCCAAGGGGTAAAATCAGAGCCCTGTTTGAAAACCAGCTCGCCCTCTGTTTCATCTTCCAGGGTCTTGATGGGAGACGTGGAAGAGCTTATCCGACAGCAGACTTCTGACGACCTGCTCAGCCCCCGGGCCTCCTCCTCATACTACGAACACTATCACTCGCTAAATGAAGTAAGCCGTCACATTTCTCTCCAAGATTACTGTTTCCATTTAACCAGCGTTGCCATTTCAACCATGGGAAATTATTAAAGAATCGTATTTGGTGGGAGAGGGTAAAAAAATCACAATTAGGTGATCATACAGTGGTAATTCACCCTTTTGTCGACATCTTCCCTGGCAAGATTGTGTCATATCTGGCAAACTGCCACTGAGCAGACTGTTTGTCCGTAGCTAAGAGTATCTCTAACTACGAGGAGTAATCCTGCATGCTAAGGAACAGCAGGAAATAAAAAATAGGACCTTTTTATTGAAACTCCCACAAAAAAATTGACAGTCCAATTATTCATGTCTCTTTGGACCATTACCCTGATTGTATCCTTGCTGAATAATTGCCACATTATCTCAGTGAATTAAGGAATTTATTCACTTACAGTTAGCATACTATAAATAAGTGTATTCTAGTCCCCTTAGGAGGAACTTATTTAAACTCGTAATAATAATGACGATAATAACACCTATGTTTTAATCTTTAAGATTTTTTCCAATTTTTCCCAGTACTGATTTTTTTCCTATCAGTACTTACAAGTTCCAATTTTTCTGGAGGGAAACTGAGCAAGACGTCGATGTTCAGTTGACCTCAGTAAGCTTTGACAGAATACACTAAGAGCCATTTCCCCATATTTGTTAGTTGAAAGGGTAAACACCTTGAAGGACATTCTTTTTTATATAGAATACTCCAGGTAATAAAAATCCCTTGATACCTTTTGTTCCTTCATAGGAGTATGCTGCTTTATTGCTTAATCTAAGTATTTTTATCATCTTTGACTAGGTGCCCAGAAACTGTTAAGGACCACATTCATGTTTTTAAGACATCCAAGACTTAAGTAATAGGAATCAATTTTCTATTTAATCTTCAAAAGCATCTGTTCCTTTCCAGTTAGTTAAACCAGAACTCAGTCTGCTTTTAGGATCCATGTGGCTGGCTGACTGATGGGGATCTTCAAATTGCATCCTCTTCCTTTATCTCTCCTCCCTTGCCTCTGTCTAGTCCACCCAGACCACCTCCCTCCAGCGTCCATCATGAGCCCTGTGTAAGCAAACTTGATGCTCAGAGTTGAGAGGCCAGGTAGGCATGATTTGCAAAATGGAGAACATAAATATGTCATTACTGTGTTGAGTTCCGTGGGAAGAGGAGAATGCCTTAAACAGAAGTATTTTTAAATATATTTTAATTATTTCCTTCAAAAAGGTTATTTTTTCTTACTCTATCCCTGGGAAAGAGTTGAGAAGGCACGGGAGGAATAAAAGTACCTGACTGTATTAGTTTGCCATACGCTGTATTAGTCTGCCATAACAAAGTACCACTGAGTGGGTAGCTTAAACAATAGAAATTTATTCTCTCACGGTTCTGGAGGGTGACAGTCCACAATCAAGGTGTCAGCAGAGTTGGTTTCTCCTGAGGCATCGCTCCTTGACTTGCAGATGGCTGTCTGCTCGCTGTGCCTTCACATGGCCTGTTCTCCATGTGTACACATCCCTGGTGTCTCTCTGTATGTCCTAATCTCTACTTCTTATAAGGACTCCAGTCACGTTGGATCAGGGCCCAGACTAACAGCCTAATTTTAACTTAATTCCTCTTTAGAAGCTCTATGCCCCAATATGGTCACATACTAACGTAGTACATGGGATTAGGGCTTCAACACATGAATTTTGCAGGAGACACAATACAACTCATAACAATGACATTCCAGAAAATATTTTAGACCTCTCCTTCCTCCTGCCCACAATCCTTTCTAAGAGGTTCCAAGGAACCATGGCAATCTTGCTCTCAGGAAATTCCACCAAGTCCTTCCTTCCCCTTCAGCACTGACCTCTCCTTCAGCCCTCACCAGAAGGTTACGTGTAGGCAGGAGGGGTTCTTTTGTTACAGACTCTCACAGGAAATTTTAAGCGATCCACTGTAGAAAACACAAATAGCCAAAAAACAGTTCTTAAAACAAATGGCAAAAGAAGAGAGTTTTTAAAGAGTATTACCTTCATTACCCCAGATTAGATTGTGAAATGAGTAAAGTTTTCCATAAAGCTGCTGTCATATAGCACAGCTTCCCATGCTGGAGGAAATCTACTGAACCATCAATGCTGTAACACAAAATCGCTTAATGTAGTAGTTCTCTCAGATGTATTCATGCCTTAGACGAGTAACATAGTAAACAGAGCCCCAGTGAGGACATCTCTGACGGCTAAATTTCCAACACCTCAGACACTGACAGCGTTGGTATGGTGGCAGCTACACCTTCCAGAAGCTTCTTAACTCCCAGCACAAGACAACCACTCATAGATACCACTCACCCTAGTTGTGCTACTATAAGAGGACCCAAGGGTAAGTGGTACTCCAGTTCCCATCAGCTGGGAGTGCTATTTGAAATTACCTCCAGAAAAGTTCCCAGAAATAAGGCCAAAGGTTGGTCATTCCCATTTCAGAAGGTGTAAAAGTTTAAGTACGGCCCCTGAGAAGTTGGTCTACATTAAAACATGACCAAATTCCATATTCAACACCTGCTTTGAAGTAGACATTAGTCTAAAGTCAGACCCAGAATTTCTGTTTTTTCCTTCCACAATAATCCTGACAGACTGACAAACACCACTAGATTCCCACCCAGGAGAGAGATCCAGAATCAAACTCCTTCTCAAGGAAGAAGAGATTTTTTTTTCCTCCAGATTGCCTCAGCTTTGTCTCTCATCGTTTCACTGATCTTATTGTGAGTGTACACAGGTCTCTAGTAGAAAACAATGACACTGCCATTTATCCTGTGCAAAGGCAGTGCCCAGAGCTTCCTTCGGTTACTCTTGAAAAGTGAAATTTTTTGTTTTTTACGTTGAACTTTTTTTCTTCTCCAAAGCCCCCCAGTTCTTGATCGTACATCCTAGTTGTAAGTCCTTCTAGTTCTTCTGTGTGAGCCGCCACCTCCGCACGGCAACTGACAGATGGGTGGTGTGGTTCCATGACCAGGAAATGAACCCGGGCCACCAAAGTGGTGAGAGGGCCAAACTTTAACCACTAGTCCATCAGGGCTGGCTGGAAAAGTGACTATTTAAAAAAAAAAAAGTCTCATATAAAAATGAACTCTTGAATCAATGGTAAAGATGATTTCATACACAGAGGCTTGGAGTCAACGTGATGAGCCTTTAAAAATAACTTTCAGGAGACATACTTTAAAGAATAACTTTTCCTACTTTGTCATAAGTTTCTTAGTACTTTTCCACGCTTTCTCTAAACCGTGATACTTTTCAAAACCTTAATTTTATTGATTTTCCTAAGCAGCCAAAGAAACCCCCTGCCCCAAGTGTTTTAGTTCCACATTCTTTCTACATACTAAGCTTTTACAGAGCTCTCCTTCCCTTGAAGATGCTGTCTGTTGTGTTTGGTCAGGGAAATGCTTTGAACTGGTCTGTGACTGACTGCTGGTATCTGTTTTGATAGATCTATTCTTGGATAGAAACTATAACTGAGCGGCATCCTGATTTGGTTGAAAAAATCCACATTGGGTCCTCCTATGAGAAGTACCCACTTTATGTTTTAAAGGTATGTTGTGGGGAGAGTCATTGATCTTTAAGCTTTGGGGAATGTGTTAATTCTTCAGCAGTGTTTGTTGTAACTTGGATTTTTTTCTTTGCATTCTGGAAATATTTGTATTTCAAGTGTTCCTCAACTTTATTTTTCAGCTATTTAAGGATACATTATTACCTTTAATTTTCTTTTCCTTTATTAATACAGTGTTTGTCTGAGAGTGGAAACCTCAATTTTAGAATCAACTCTATCTTTGTTTACGTGACATAGATAAGCCATTGAACCTTCCTGAGCTTGAGTGCCTTTCTCCATAAAATGAGAGCAGTGGTCTGGATGATTTTTTAAGTCCTTGTTTTATTTACGTCACCAACACCTCTGACTGGCTTACTTAAGAAAGAGAAAAAAAGGAAGAGAAATCTATTATTGGACTGACAGTGATGCAGTTTTTGGAACCAAAGAAAGAGCTGAACAACTAAACCCAGGGAAGGCTATGAACAGGGGCAATGCTGGGGTCCTTGGCAGTAGGCTAATATGATATCTTCTTCTCCAATCACCATCCATTTGGTTATTTGTTTTTGGTCGAATAAATTGGCCTTAGTAAAGGTCAGTGAATATGGCCACAGGAAGAATTTTGGGGAACCATGAAACTGTACTAATTCCTGCCTGTTAATTTCTAATTCTGCAGTTCAGTTTTTTATCATTCTTTCCCATTAAAAAAAAAAAAAAGGGAAGCTCTGGAAAAAAATTGATCATTGGAAAAATACATTTGATTTAGTAACATTTAATTTACACATAGTTTCCCAATATTTTCTAAATTATGATAGATGGACCCCTTCAGTCACCCAAAGATAAGATTTTGAGTCAGGATTTCTGGGTTTTAATCTGTTCTGGCAAGAATTTGCAATGAAAACTCAAGGCAGACACACAAAACATTGGGTCCTCTTAGCGGCTGAGTTGGCAAATCAGATTGGATGCATGTAATCGTGACATACCCGCCCATAACATTTGCTTTCAGCCATGTTGTGTGTACTCTTTGGAAGTTGTGTTTCTGGACCTAGATGTCCATGTTGGAAAATCACGCTTCCTGCATGCTTTAGTCCCACTCTTACTTGATCAAGGATGTGCACATAATGCGAGTCTCTTGGGTTCCTCTATCTTTCCACTGTCAGGACCCATACCGAGAGATTTGCTCAGCACAGTTGGACAGAAAGTTGAGCAAGGCATCTAGTCCAGACAACTCAGGATTTTCTTTTAAACTGAGTAGGTTAAATCAGCCAGGTAGTTCTCTTCTTTGTTCAATTTGCAGCCAATGCCATTTGACTTTCTCACTTGCTTTCTCTTCGGATATCACTAGCTCCGAGTTAGTTAAGAAAAACCTCCCTAAGTGGTATAGGTGACAATATAAAATTTCACTCTCTCTTTTTCTTATTTTGGAATTTCAACCCCACATAACCCCAACGCTCTTCTCCCTTCCCTCCAAATGCTAAAGTTGTGTTGTAGCTAACTCTTAAGAGCAAATGAACTATGATTCATTTCATTTGGAGGTGTTTTTGAAAACTCTTCTGAAGATAACAAAGTCCATTATCGAGGAAAGATTGGGAGCTCTTATTGCAGAGAGTTGGCAGGTTACACTAGCTCCCCATCCTGAGCATCAGAACAAGGCCTCTGTTCCCGGATCTGTTGGGAATAAGTTTGTGTAAAGTTAGAACGTGCTTCTTTTTGCGTGTAATGGGGAAATAGTCTGAGTGCACATAGAAAGTGTGCACCCTGGGGAAAATGTTGAGGGAGTCCAAGTTTATCTTTGGCACCACTGGCTTTCCTTTCCCAAGCCTTTCTCTGTTCCACACGTCCCGCAGAAAGCTGCCCACCCAACACAGACCCATTTAATTCTAACTGAAGTGTGAAGATATGACCTAAAGTACTAGTTCTCTGGTCTCTACTTCCATACTTCCATACGCAGCTCTGGTATGACTAGGTAATTGCTGGGGAAGAAAAAGAGCTTTAAATGAAGAGCCCTGGCTTTAGATCTCAGTCCTGACTCTCACCAGCTATGTGACCTTAGGTAGTATCTTCTAGTTTCAATGGTTTTTAATTTCCCTTGAGAATTCCTAAAGGAAGGCAGAGAGTAATGCGTATTTCATAGATTTGTTAAAAGGGTTAAATATAAGCACTATATAAATGAAAGTTAATGTCCTGAGGCTTCTTGTTATTGTTTTTTGTTTTCTTTGAGCAGATTTCTAGAAAAGAACAAACAGCCAAGCATGCCATGTGGATTGACTGTGGAATCCATGCCAGAGAATGGATCTCTCCTGCATTCTGTTTGTGGTTCACAGGCTACGTAAGTGTTCACGTTCTCTTAAGCTGTAATTTCCTAACATGTGGCCCAAGACCAACTGTGTCAGAATCAGCTGGGCTGTTTATTAAAATGCATTTTCCCAGGTCACATCTTAGAATTCTTGACTTAAACTCTCTGGAAGTGAGGCTTGGGAATCTACAATTTTCACAAGCTTCCCAGATGACTGTTATGCATATTAAGTTTGAGAACCATGACTTTGAGCTTTTAAATCACCATAAAGATTGTCAACCTTTTCCTTCCTACTGTTCTGGCTGGGGCTAAGCACTGGAAAATAATTAAGAAATAGTATACAATTGTAATATGTTTTTCGAGTAGAAGAAAGAACCGAAGTAATCATCTAAATTGAGTCCCAATTAATTTCTTTTTCCTCTGATTTGAATTATCTAGACATCTTTTGCCATGTTCTGCCCTTGGAAACAGAACAGAAAGTACAACATTACAGAGAAGATCATATTTTCCCATATGTCATAATAGGGGATTTTGTCCCGGAAGAAGGCCTTCGCATCAAAAAATCCATATATAAGACAAAGAGTATGTCATAAAAGTAAAAATTATGATGACTATAAACATCCATAATAAAAGGAAACAGTAAAAATTATGCTTTTGATCCTATAAAATGGGCATATATGTCTTCTACACTGATTTAAACAAAGAACAATTGCCACTGGAAAAATAACTTAAAATATGTGTCCTTCTGATAATGGTTATAGTTGTCCCTGTGAATACACGTTCTATATTCACAGGGACAACAATAATACAAAAGAGATAAACACAAAAGAGATGAGTTAGGAAATTAAGAGACTGCTACTTAGATTGATCTATCTTAACCAGAGAGGTTCATCAAAGGTAAAGATATTTCTGCCTCTGCTTGGTCTGGACAAATACGTCTTCACCTACCTTCATTTGCTTTCCCATCTTCTCTTCCCCATCAAGGGGAGCTGCAGTATCCCCGAGCCTACTGAAAAGTTGCCAAACACCAGATCCTTAACACAGCCCAGTCATTTGATGATCTGGAACCTTCCCCAAGTTGGGTAGTTTTATTCATTTTAGACAATAAAGGGAGTAGCAGTTAGTGAAGAGAGAAATGTGCAAAGAAAGAGAGAAAGAACATTTATTTCTCATTCTGTCACTGAATCTGAAAAGGGCCAGAAAGAAACTCCAATTCATATTGACTCTGATTCATCTTGGTGAAGTTGTCCCTATTGTTGTCCTCCGTACTCTGACATCTTTCCTTCCTATTACACGTTACCCTCTACCCCACCTACTCGCTAAATCTTTGTAAGATTAAGTCATTTATTGCACAAGTATTTATAAATTGCTGATGAGGTTGCAGACTTTGGAGACACAAAGGGAAGCAAGATAGAGTTCAAGAACCTTGCAGTCAGGTATTCTGACCCAGCAATGTGAGCCTGATTTTTGTAGCCCGAGGTAACATAGTCAACAAGCTCTTTTTAAAGGACATTTAAGAAGCTCCATTCTTGCCTGCCTAAAACTTATCCGGATCATCTGATTTTCACAATGGTTCAAACAACTGTAGGAAGAAAAATAAAGTAAAATATTTAGCTTTAAAAAAATTCATGTGGGTAGATTTCAAGTTCAAAAAGTAAAGGACCCAAAGATGAATTGAAGTCTTAGCTTTTAAGTCTCTGTAAATAAAACCTACACTTCTTCTGTTTTTCCTTTACTTTCACACTCCTACCACACTCACAACACTTCTAACACCAGATGTGTGGGGGTTTTCCCCACGTCAAGCAATTCCGTGACACCAGCTGGGTGTCTTACAATTGAGCGTCCTCAATTCTAACACTATCTACCTCGAGATAGCGTCAGATCCCACAAGTTAAGGGCTCAGTCCCACAAGACTGCCCCTCCCCAACTTCAGATGCCAATTAAAAGTGCAGGTTGTAATCTGTGCTTCTGACCAATGAGTTTTAAATAGGAAGTTCCTATGACCCTCTCCTCGGGTTCAGTTAATTTGCTAGAGTGGCTCACAGAACTCAGAGAAACAGTTTATTACAAAAAGATATGACAGGGGCCGGTCCTGTACCGAGTGGTTAAGTTCACATGCGCTGCTTCAGCAGCCCAAGGTTTCGCCGGTTTGGATCCTGGGCATGGACATGGCACTGCTCATCAAGCCATGCTGAGGTGGCGTCCCACATGGCACAACCAGAGGCACTCACAACTAAAATATACAACTATATACTGAGGGGCTTTGGGGAGAAGAAGAAGAAAAAAGAAAAATAAAGATTGGCAACAGTTGTTAGCTCAGGCGCCAATCTTTAAAAAAGAAAGATATGACAAAGGATACAGATGAACATCCAGATGAAAGAGATGCATAAATCAAGGTATGTGGGAAGGGGCATGGACCTTCCATGCCCTCTCCAGGCATGACACCCTCCCAGTACCTCCATGTGTTCAGCAACCTGAAGGCTCCCTGAACTCTGTACCTTTGGGATTTTTCTAGAGGCTTCATCATGTAGGCATGATGGGTCATCACCTTAATTTCCAAGCCCTCTCCCCTTCCTGCAAGATAGGGGATGGGGCTGAAATTTCCAAGCTTCCCATCATGGCTTGGTCTTTTTGGTGACCAGCCCCCATCCAGGAGTCCACCCAGAGTCACCTCACTAGAACAAAAGACACCGCTATCACCCAGGAAATTACAAAGGATGTAGGAACTCCGCGTCAGGAACCAGAATCAAAGACCAAATATTAGAACAACAACCAAAAATGCTCCTAGTGCTCTTATCACTTAGGAAATTACAAGGGTTTTAGGAGCTTATGCCAGGAACCAGAGGAGGGGTGGGGCAGGGACCAATATATATATTTCCTATTATCTCCCAATCTTTCACTCCCTTCTCCAGATCAATAAGGATTTTAAAAATTTTATAGTTCAGTCTCAGCTGTGGGAAACCCATTACTCTACACTTTTGGGAGCATGAGGCAATCATTTCTCTCTGTGCCTTTCATTCATCCTCTGGAGGCCAGATTTAGATTTCTTCTGCTTTTACAAAGTCAGGGGCTGAGGCTGACTTGTGTATCACTGCGTCACTAAGGCCAAATCCAGCACAGGATCTGGCACATTTTAGGAGCCCAGTGAACGTGGGTTGACCAGCATACCTTGCTCAGTACTTTGTCTGCCAACCGGCTTTTCTCAGTGCTGACCTTCCTCTGAACTCGCCTTGGAGAATTTTCATTTAATTGCACACAAAGTTGACATTCTGCAACCTCAGGGTCTCCACAATATTCATTCTGCTGCTCCTTATCTTAGCTGACATGTGACTTGTGAAGGACACTGCTTCATAACAAACAGCTCCATCAAGTAGACAGGCTGCTCGTCCCTTCATATCTCCACGTGCCAGGGAACCAAGAGGAGGATCAATGTCCTCCTGTCCTAATAGTGCCATTGCTCTTCCTCTCCACCAAAACTCATGATCTGATCTGGTTGAACCACCTTTTCTTATTACTGTCATCTATTGTCCTCCAGATAATTCCCTAGAACCTGGCTCATGGTTCTTTATTCCTTTCCAGCTCTAGCCATCATTCTAAGTGAATTCAAAGTCCATACGTGAGACTCATCTAAAGAATCATCTTCTCGGCCCCTTGAACTCTACATTACTAAACCTAACCTCAACTCTATTTCGGTACATTTTTCCCATGGCTATCCTGTGGATCTCAAAAATAATTCTGTCCCTGATCCTTGAATCCAGAATATGGCCAGGGACAGCGACAAGCAAAGATAAGAGGAACTGCTTACCAATTTGATTTCTAAATTTCCTTTCCTTCTACTTTTCCCATTCCTCACACGTGCTATGTATGCTTTTTTTCCCTTTAGTAGATATCCATTCCTTGGATATATCTACTTCCTTCTAATTTATCAACAACTTTCCAGGAATCTCTTTCTTCACTAACTAGCTGGAGTCCCATCACAAACCACCCATTCACCTGTATCCTGATTTTCTTGCCCCTTTGATATGCTTTTCAAGAGTTCCAACACCAAACACCCCATAGAATTCACTATCCTTCTGAGACACTTTGTACATCCTGACTTTATTATCATACTCATAACATTGAATTGTTGCTCTTTCCTTTCAAACTTAACACTTTCATTAGCTTTTCAAAGGCAACAATGATCCCTGAAGTCATTTTCTTTTTGTTTCCATAACCCAATGTATTGTTTGGTCCACATAATTGGTGCTCAGCATCCCCTTGTTATATTTGAAATTTAAATCAATGCTGCAGGTTTAGGGTGAAATACAACTCTGTGGTCCAGAGAGTACCTAAACGGTATCGTCCATTCAGCTAAATACTTTATCGCCATTGGATGAGGTCTGAATTATACATGCATATGCAGAGATTAGAGTAAAAACTGGGACTTACAGCCCTTTGCTATTTCTAATGGTATTGAGAGTAACAGTTTGTCTTAAAATCTTCCATTCATAGTGTCTTATATGATTTTATGTACTAATTTATTCTTTGTCAAATGGTTATTTGTTAATTTGTTTTAGATATGGTTGTTGTTGTTGTTTAGGACCATAATAAAGGCACAGCTTTCACGTACCCCAGGCAAAGAGGGCTGAGTAATCATCTGCCACAGGCCCAGCTGATAGAAATCAGTCAAGCCTTTATCTGCCACCCTCTAATTGCCCACTCGCTCTTGTGCCTCTGGCACCCTCTATCCTCATCTTTCTTCCTGTCTTTTTATAGTAGGACAGTGATTTTAATTGTTATTTATCTTGTTGTTAAATCATTTCTTCAGTGAATATTTCTTATTGTCTTTTGCGTGTCAGGCATAATTTCTTCAGCCACCTACCTCATTAAGAGTGATTGATTTGCTAGACATAAAACCATAACTGCACATACATTTATAGAGTACTGGGAAAACTCATTGGATGACACATGCTTGGAGAGCCCACAAATTAATAGTGGAGAATTATTAGATTCATGAACGTATTCAACTTGGTTGAAATGTTATTTTAAGAAGTCATATCTTTAAACACAGTTGAGATACTAAGTCAGAATTACAAGGCTTACAGAATTTTAGAGGTTGCATTACTTCAGTGACATGATTAGATATCTAGATTGTATGCTTTTGAAGTATAAATCACTGGATAAATGTCAAATCTGAAATATTTTAATAAGTAATAACATTATTCATAAAGTTAATTAAGAATATGTCTTGGATTTCTCTGTATCTATGTAACCCTGCCGTTAATTCCCGCAATGCCTGGAAAGGAACACAGGTTTGCCCAGTTACCAAGTAAAACCCAATCTTACCCTTAGCCAATCAGGAAAATACCCAAAGTCCCAAGGATGCTGTAACGTTACCAAACAGATCCATTCAGGTCACCCTTCCATCAATGTCCACATCTCCTCTTAAAGACATTGAGAAGTCTCCTAATGCATGGTTTTCCTCTATTCTTCCTCTTTCTAGGCCTCTCCCCTGAGGTCCTGACGTCATCCTGCTGTTGCTCCTTAGATTGTCAACAATTTCCACTTGTTCTGTGTCGGTGTCGCGATCCAGTGTACACACCAGGATAGATGCGGAGAGGGCTGATGGCCACTCTGAGTTTATTATAACCAGTGTTTCAATATATACACAGCTTACAGCTGTTAAACATACACAGGTGTTCTGGACAATGTAATTAGCGGATGCCAAGAATTCTTAGTGATTTCTCAAGGAACCCTCCCTCGGCCTTTGTTTTGATATTATCATGTTTTTGCTGTGCTCGTATATTTTTATCTCAGAGCAGGCAAGGCCTCCTAGGCAAGGGCCCCTCCTGCTCCCGATATCGTGTCTCCATCTGTGCTCCCAGGAAACCGCGCCTGGCTTATGTTGCCTCCCCCTGGAGGTCTTACCCGTCATTGGCTGACCGGCCTTCTCACCTCCGGGTCAGAGTTTCTTGGCAAGACTTTTCCAGTGATTATTAACCCTTCCTGCGTCAGGGGTGGCTACACTTTGGATCCTCATCTCCTTTAAATGTGCACCTAAACAGCCCCACCACTAGTCCAGATGGCACCTTTGTGCAGGATCAAAAAAGTGGTCCCCTACTGGAACAACTAGATATCCATATGCAAAAGAATAAAGTTGGACGCCTACCTCACATCATATATAAATATTGACTCAAAATGGATCAGACACCTGAATTGAAAAGCTAAAATTATAAAATTCTTAGAGGAAAGTAAATCTTTACATAGAAGTAGTAAATCTTTGTGACTTTGGATTAGGCAATGATTTATTAGACATGACACCAAAAGCACAAATGACAAAAGAAGAGATAAATAAGACTTTATCAAAATTTTAAAAAACCTTTGTGCTTTCCAAGTACATGATCAAGAAAGTGAAAGACAACCCACAAAATGGGAGAAAACTTTTGCAAATCATATATATAATAAGGGACTTGTATCCAAAATATGTAAAGAACTTTTACAAATAAACAATAAAAAGACAAATAATCCAATTTGAAAATAGGCAAAATATCTGAAAAGATAGTTCTCAAAAGAAGGTATACAAATAGCCAATAAGTACATGAAAAGATACTCAACATCATTAGTCATTAGGGAAATGCATATCAAAACTACAATGAGACACCACTTTAGACCCACCAAGACAGCTAAAATAAAAAAAAAAAGATAGATAGATAATAAGTGTTGGTAAGGATGTGAAACTCTCATCCCCATTGCTGTTGGGATTGTGAAATGGTACAGCCATGTTGGAAAACAGTTTGTTGCTTCCTCAAGAGTTATCATATGACCCAGAAATTCTACTCCTAGGTGTGTAGCGAAGAGAATTGAACACATATGTTTACAAGTGTTCATAGCAACATTATTCATAATAGTTTAAAAGTGAAAACAATCTAAGTGTCCATCAGTTTATGAATGGACAAACAAAATGTGGTATATCCTTACAATGGAATATTGTTCAGCAATGAAAAGGAATGAAGTACTGATTCACACTACAACATGGATGAATCTTGAAAACATGCTAAGTGATAGAAGCCAAACATGAAAGGCCACATACTTTATGATTCCATTTATATGAAGTATCCAGAATGGGCAAATCCACATAGACAGAAATTGATTAGTGGTTGCCAGAGGCTGGGGGGAGTAGGAAAAGGGAGAAAGGGAGTCATTCCTAATGGGTGACATTTTTTTTTTTGGCGGTGAGGAGATGAAAATGTTCTGCAATCCATTAGTGGTGATGGCTGTAGAACTCTGTGAATATAAAATCCACTGAACTATACACATTAAAGAGGTGAATTTTCTGGGTTGTGAATTATATCTCAATTAAGCTGTTAAAAAAAATAGGCACTCCTTCCTCTGGGATTTCACCTGCAGCCCTGCATGAGGGTAGGGCTTGGCACAGAATACAGGCTACAGGTCAGGCCTCACCCACTCCTGCTTGAGTCCTGCTTATTAGATAAGAAATTCTGGGGCTAACATTGATCGTCCCTCAGAGCCTAACTTTTTTCTGAAAGAGTCCCACAACCATTGGTAACGGTAGAAAGGAAGTAAAGAGGGTGAAAAGGACAAAGAAACCTACCATGCCACATCTATCAAAAGTTTGGGAAACACACTAGAAATGAAAAAGATAAATGCTTTGTTATTTTAAAGGAAATAAGATCTCCTAATCTTTTTCTGATAATGAATGCTACATTTTTATTGAAAAATGACTCCAACATAAATTTACAAAGTTGTAGCTTAAAAATATATTTAACTAGTTGCTCAGCTATTTAAAAGATTGCTCCTCTCATTCTACAAAATTTGCTTGCTTCTCAGTAAGCTTTTATTTCTGACTCATAGGAGCTTAAAAAACAACTTGTACTTTTGCTTTCTTTTATTCCATGGCAAAGAATTTTACCACGATTCATGATTGTTCTAGGGAAATGTGGATACAATATTTTAAATATTTGAAGAAAAATATGGTAAAGTTTTAGCCACAGCAAAGGTAAGATTTAAAAGACTTTCTTTGTCAATGACAAAATATTTCTTGACGAAGTCTTTTGAGCAAAGTTTAAAGCAGCGAATAATTGTAAACTAATCCACAAATTAACATGAAGCATGGTGGCCACAAATGAAGATTTTGTCCCAAAGCTTAGTCCTAGGTGAAACGATTTAACCAGTGGAAGTTTGTCTTTGTGGGTCTCCCGCCTCTACATTTGCTCCTTTTGTGGTGAACTTCTCAGTCATCAGAATTTGGATGTCCTTGGACCAGGTTGAAATACGTGACCCTTAGCTGGGGTCTAAAGCAGAGAAGAGCAGTGTCAGATGATGCCGATTAGGAAACTCAGGGCCAGGACTTAGGAAAACCTACCACTGATTTCAAAGCCAAATGACCTGATGCTCAGGAAACACACTCGATTCTAGCAAAAATTTAGCTCACAATTTATAAAAACAATGTTGCCAGTCTAATCTAGCCATGTCTGGGCATAAGATAAATTTCATTTAAGCTCTGATTGATATAGATTATTGAAAAAGGAGCAAAACTGTATCTAGGTTTTTGTTTCCTTAAATCTTTGTAGTGGACTTTATGGCTTTAATAAAGAGTTCTTTTTCTTTCTTGAAGGAAGTTTTAGAAAATGTATGGTGCTATTTTCTGCTCCATTAAATGGGGAGATCGTTTGTCCAATGTTCAAGGCATTCACCACCACCTGGCAGCATAGCACCCTAAGTTAAGAATTTTTGAGGAATTAATACTTTTCCTGAAAGTCAAATCTGCAAATCTAAATATGCCAAATGACTTTTTTAAAAAAGAAAAATGCACAAAAGAAACAGGCTAAGTTTACTAGATATTAACTAGATGGATGTTAACTACTTATGTGGTGATCACTTCACAATATATACTAATATCAAAACATTGTTACATATCCGAAACTAGCATAATATTATATGTCAATTATATCTCAATTAAAAAGAAAAGAAACATGGGCCGGCCTGTGGTGTAGTGGTTGGGTTCCTGCATTCCCGTTTGGTGGCCCAGGGTTTGCCAGTTCGGATCCTGGGTGCAGACTTGCACACTGCTTGTTGAGCCACGCTGTGGCAGGCATCCCACGTGTAGTGTGGAGGGGGATGGGCACAGATTTTAGCTCAGGGCCAGCCTTCTTCAGCAAAAAGAGGAGGATTGGCAGCAGATGTTAGCTCAGGGCTAATCTTTCCCGCTACCCCCCAACCCCCCAAAAGAGAAAAGAAACAGACTAAGCTTAGAAAGATTTAAAAGATATGTTATTGAGCTGGCCCTGATGGCCTAGTGGTTAAAGTTTGGTGCACTCCACTTCAGCTGCTTGGGTTTGGTTCCAGGCCCAGAATCATGTCACTTGTCTGTCAGTAGCCATACTGTGGCAACATTTCACATAGAAGAACTGGAAGCACCTACAACTAGAATGTATACAACTATGTATTGGGGCTTTGGGGAAGGGAAAAAGAAATGAGGAAGACTGGTGACAGATGTTAGCTCAGGGGAAACACTTCCCAGCAAAAAAAAAAAAAAAAAAAAAAAAAATCTCCTGATGCTTTATCCAATATTAATCCCACTATCTGATGCTGTAGCCACGGTCAAGCACATTAAAAAAAAAAGAAAGATACATTATTAAACATACTTGGTTTAATTTGTAGGTAACTCACTCCCATGGGAAAGAAAACCAGTATTCCGATCTTTTGAGGCACATGGATTTCTATGTTATGCCAGTGGTTAATGTGGATGGTTATGACTTTACATGGAAAAAGGTAAGTGAAGGTTGAGAAAACAAAACACATCGGCTTTGAGGATACAGATACACAGGCTGTATTATTCATAGAATCCTGGATCCCGGCACAGTGGTTTTATTATGAAAAAAAAATTTTGAAAATTCTTATTATGGAAAAATTCAAATATATATGAGTGGAAATAATTGCATAGTAAACGTCTGTGTACTCATGACACAGCTTCAACAACAATCAATTCATGGTCAATCTTTTTTCATCTATATCCTCTTCCCATTTCTACCTTACCCATATTATTTTGAAGCAAATCTCTGACACCACATCATGTCATTGGTAAACATTTCAGGATGCATCTCTAATAGAGGGCTTTAAAGAAAACCCCAAAATACAATTATACCTAAAAATTAACAATAATTACTTAATAATATAAAATGTCCAATCAGTATTTAACTTTCCAATTGTATCATAACTTTTTTAAAAGTTTATCTCTTTGATTAAGGGTCCAAATAACACTAATATGTTGAGACTGGTTTATATATCTTTTAATTTTATTTTAATCCATAGATTCACCCTCCGTCTTGCTCTTTCTCTTCTGCTTTTTCTCCTTGCAATTTTTTCATTGAAGAAAAGAGTTTCCTGTTGTCTGGATTTGCTAATTGCATTGTCATGTTGCAGTTCAACATGTTCCTCTGTCCTCTGTGTTTTCTGAAACTTGATATTTGGATTCTAGACGCTTAATCAGATTCAGGTTAGACTTTTTTGGAAAGACTGCTTCATCGGGGTAGTGTGTTCTCACAACAGGATGCGCACAATGTCTAGTTGTATCTCTTTTTGTGATGCTAGCTACCATTGGTGAAGAATACCTAGATCTATTCATTCTTACTAGGAATCATTTGAATAGCATTTTGATTTGTAAAATCATGAATTGCAAGAGTTAGAACAGCATTCAAACTGAGGAGACATTCAACAGAATTGCATTCTAAGCAATATGCACATTTAAACCTGAGTCCCCTTTAACTCGATCATGAACATAGTATGAGTACCATGATTAGTCTCCTCCCTACTGGAAACCATTATCAATGGTATTTCTAGTCCATCAACATCATGATTCATGTAAAATTACTCAAGCAATATGAAGTACAGTCCTTTCTGATTTAATGAGAAACACATAAGAACATAATTGAGTATATAAAGTTCTGAAAAACCTACTTGAGTAGCACAAACAAATACTAAGGGGAATGAAAATAATTTCAATGATTAGAAACATGTGGAATTATACAGGAATTATTTCACATAGGAGGTAATTTAAGCAGAAGAGATGGGAATGGTGAAGAAGAATGATGAAAAAGTCATGTCAGGTGAGAAGAATACTGTGAACAAAAATTTGTAGGTGAGAATGGGCAAATCCTGAACTAAGTTAATGAGAAGTACCTAGCATAGTACCTAACACAAGTTTGGTGTTCAGTAAATGGTCATGTTTATAGATTGATATTAAAATAAATTTATGCCGTCACCTGAATCACAGTGGAGTTCAGCCACCCTTTAGATATTCCTACTCCCCAACTGTCCTTTGTATCACAACTCTGCCAGTTAGTCCCTGCAGTTTGAGACCTGAGTTCTCCAGAACAACTGTCTCGCTACCAAACCACAGGCCTGGGATTAGAAGCAGACTGGAGGCTTGGCTGAAGAGTCGGTGAGAGTAGGGGAAAAGGTGCCACATCATCTGAATCCCAGGACTCAAACAAAGTCCATGCAACTGTTTACATGATCAAACTCCCAGTTTGCCCCAAGAACCCAGTGGGATATTTGCTCTATGTTTAAAAATCAGAGTCGAATCAGTACAATCAAAGGAGCTACCGGGCGAGGAGTCTTCACAGCTCTACATCCTGTAACTTTTAAATGAGAGTGTTGAATTCAGAGCCTTGAAACTCATGACCCAACAATTTTGTGTTATAATCATCAAGCTTGCTGAGAGTCTTGATTTTAATTATTCCAACCACAAAAAAGAAATAATAATTATGTGATGTGATAGAAGTGCCAACTATCACTACAGTGGCAATCATATCACAATGTATAAATATACCAAATCAATATATTGTACATCTTAAATTTATGCAGTTATATGTCAAATATATTTCAATTAGAAAAAAAGAAAACTCATGACTCATAGTTTTAATTTGATTTGAAATAGTTATTTTACTTTTATAGAAGGAAATGAAAATGATGATGCATAAAATTGATTTAAAGGGAACAAGACCAAACAAGAAGGTCAGTAAGCAGCCTAGCAAACCAAATGAAATTCTTATTTCTATAGATCAAAACTCATCAGATATTACCATTTCATTTCCTTCAAAATAAAACAGTTTGAGTGGACCCAGTTGAGACCCGGATAGAAACAGAGACTGTGTGAAAGGAATGTTGTGATGACAAACGGAAGTGATGGAGTTGAGGAGAGAAACATAATGTTGGCAACTTAACCAAAAACATGGCCACTCTGGTTATCTTTATTTTGTTTATTTAGAATCGAATGTGGAGAAAGAACCGTTCTTTTCATGGCAACAACCCTTGCATTGGAACAGACCTGAACAGGAACTTTGCTTCCAAACACTGGTGTGGTAGGTGGTCTGCTTTATTTATAGCCTTGTATCTTCATTAAAAAGGTGATAGCCATAAAGAAAGGCCATTAATTCAAACTAATTAGAGGGGAGGCCTGTCTGAATCAGGAAATAATTTAAATAATAGCTTTTAGTTAAATGTAATGCTATGAATGTTGACTAGAGTCAACAAATCACCTTAACCTTTCCTGCCTGCCATTCCCATATCTTTAAAAGAAGCAAGTTGGACCAGTTCTTTAAGGTCCTTTCTAGCTTCAAAATTCCAAAATTTAATTTTTCTAGAATAATAAGGAAGTGACTGCTACATTTCTTATTTTCATAAATAAATAACATTCCTCATTAGGATATCAAAGACCAGAGCTGGGTGAGCTCCTCTCATTTTCAATTGCATAAGTCAATGTTTACTTCTAGAGCGTTTGAAAACATTTTCCTTTGTGTTCACTATTCACTTACTTAAGTTGTTTCTTTCATGATTATCACAAAGATCAATTTATGTCTAGCACCGCGGAAATTTATCATTCTCTGATTTGAAAGAGTTAAGGGACTCAGTGAATACTGATTTGGGCGTTCAAGAATGTTGTCTGCTCTCAGGTAGGTGGGTGTTAGTTCACTCTCCTCCCTCCCATTATATTTCATAGTTACTATATTTAGGAAACAGCTGCAAAACAAAACTAAACAATTCCAAAACTATAGATGATTCCGTTATCTATATATCATGGATGGAGAAACCCAGACTTTAAAAGGCTAAGTCCCTTGCTGGAGAGCACAGAGCTAGGAATTACCAGAGCTGGGATATGAAGCCAGCTGACTGACTACAAATTTATGGAAATTCTTCTCTGTCTGACCATCACTCTTCAGTTATGAGTTCCCTTTTGGAACTTATTTTATCTTCAAGCTCTTTTGGTGCTCTATTTTACTTGATTTTCATGGTGAAGCCAGTGTTACCTAATTTGAACAGCCACGTAGGCAAAATATATTGCTATTGCCATCAAGCAATATGGCAGGACACTCTCAGGCATGGCGCTGTTATTACTTATCACAAGAGTTAAAAACAGAAACAGAAGCAGCAACCTTACAGACAAGAGAGAATTCCAGATAAAAGAAGTAATTGTGAGGACTCTTGTTTTACCAAGTGCCCCAGCATCTCTTCAGTACTATGTAAGCAAGCCAGTGAGAAAGAACTCAATCCTATCTCTTCCTTGTCCCTGTAACTACACGTGCCTTTGTGAGACTTTGTAAGGGATCTAAAAGAGCACCTCACTTATTAACAGGAAGTGACATATCAAGCCTACTTATTCATTTTATGTTCATTTTACCCTTCCTCTGTATTAAAATGGTGCGCCTGTATGTGTGTGTGTGTGTGTGTGTTGGAGCTGGGAATGAGAGGGGCAAGTGGGGGTATCTTCATTGGGTAGGGCTGCCATAACAAAATAGCACAGACTGGGTGGCTTAAACAGGAGAAATTTATCTCTTGCAGTTCTGGAGACTAGAAGTCCAAGATCAAGGTGTTAGAAGGGTGGGTGACTCCTGAGGCTGTCTCCTTGGCTTGCAGATGGCCACCTCTCGTTGTGTCCTCACACGGTCTTTTCTCTGTGTGCATGCATCCCTGTTGTCTCACTCTCTTCTTAGAAGCCCACCAACCATATTAGAGCAGGGCTCCACCTTTGTAACTTCATTAAACCTTAATTACCTCCTTAAAGGCCCTATCTGCAAATATAGCACATTGTAGGTTAGGGTTTTGGCATGTGAATTTGGGGACGACAAAATTCAGTCCTTAACAGGGGGTGTTTTGTGAGGACCTCTGGTCTCAAACTTCCTAAGATAAGCTCCATTCATTTTCTGAAATGTTAAGTTAAACTACAAAGTTTTTGCAACTGTTACACAGTGGAAAATCCTTTATTCCTTTTCCTATGAGACTAGGGTGTTTTTTTAAAATTATCTTTTTATTGTGGTAAAATAAATGCAACATAAAATTTGCCATTTTAACTACTTTAAAAATGTACAATTCAGCCTCATTAAGTATATTCAAAGCCTTGTGCAACCATCACTAATATCCATTTCCAAAACTTTTGTGTGTGTGTGTGAGGAAGATTGTTGCTGAGCTAACACCTGTGCCAATCCTCCTCTATTTTAGGTGGGACGTCACCACAGCATGGCTTGACAGGCAGTGCTGGGTCCACGCCCGGGATCTGAACCTTTGCACCCTGGGCTGCCGAAGCAGAGCATGCGAACTTAGTCACTCTGCCACTGGGCTGGCCCCCATTTCCAAAACTTTTAATCATCTCAAACAGAAACTTTGTATTATCTCCTCATTCCCCACTTGCCCCAGCGCCTGGTAATTTCTAATCTACCTTTTGTCTCTATGAATTCGCCTATTCCAGCTATTTTTTGATTCCATGCCTATGGATCAAAGAAGGCTTGAGCTTGAAGGCACCTGGTAGACCATCTACCTCCTGGTATAGATGAAGTGCTGCAGGCTGAGAGAGAGATGAAGTAACTGGCCCTTCATCATATTCATCATTAAAAGATGAACACGCCTGCTTAATGGCAAAGCAGAGTCTCAAACTCAAGTTTCCTGACTCTGCCTGGCTCTTCCCACCAAAATGCTTGAAATCACTAGAACGAGAGTCACAGAATGAGAATCTGAAGCTGTGCTGTCCACTATAGTAGCCACTAGCCACATGTGGCCATTGGGCACTTGCAATGTGGCTTGTCTGAATTGAGATGTGCAGTGAGTGTAAAATGCACACCAGATTTCAAAGACTTAGTGTGAAAAAAGTAAAAAGACCTCATGAATAATTTTTGTATTGTTTGCTTCGGAAATAAAAATACTTTGTACATATTGGCTTAGATAAGTTATATTATTAAAATTAGTTTTACCTATTTCTTTTTTTAAATTGATTATTTGCATTATATTTCTATTGTACAGCTCTGGTCTGAGCACTCATATTAGGATATAACCTCTCTCCTCAACTCTTTTATGTCCTCCCTCACCTCTACCTCCAATATATAGTCTCTGTTCTCTAGAACTATGTGTCAGGAAAAAGAGGCCAGGAGTATTCAAAGGTGACTGAACTATCAAAAATGGTTTGGCCAATCACATTGGTTAAAAATTAAAACAAATAAAATGGTTGGAAAGGCCTTGGATATTCAGCACATTTCCTTGTGGGAAAATGAATGTTTAACAAACATTAAGGTTGTTTCTGTTGCAAATAGCAGGAAGAAAGCAGAGCAAGTTTAAGTAAGAAAGGCAGACTCTGTAAGGATAATGGAGCAGCCCCTGGAACCCAAAGGCAGGGATGCAGCTGGGACTCAGAAACAGACTGGAACTGGGCCTGGAGCATAGTAGGTGTACTGAGTCCTTTCTCTCCCCATCTCATCTCTGGGATGCATACTGACTTTTTCGAGTGCCAATCCACATGGTCCTGATGATGATGACAACAACAACGAGAAACAACAGTTACTGAACACTTAGTATATGCCAGGCACTGTGCAAAGCATTTTATATGCATTAGCTCACTGAATCCTCATTAAATCCTCCTTTAATGTATAATTTTTCCATTTAGCAGATAAGGAAATTGATGTATAGATAGGTTTAAAAAAAGTTATCCAAGGCCATATAGCTATAAAATGGTGAAGTCAAGATTAGAATCAAGTGATTGGGTAATTAACAATATGCCACGTAGCCTCTTATTGTAAAGGATGTTTACTACCAAGAATGTCCAATTTGCATATCCTAAAATAACAGTATTTACTTCATAGGATTATTGTGAGGATTAAATGAGATAATGCACATAAATCTTAGCAGAGTTCCTGATCTATAGCATGTGCTCTGTGCTACTGTCGTTATCTTCTTTGTTCAAGAGAGCAGCTGGACTGAGAGACTAGCATCTTCATCTGGATTTCAAGTTATCAGTGGAGGGATTTGGATTGGCAGAATACAAGTTAGGGACACAATTCAGGGCTAGTCAACTGTTTCCAGAAGGGAATAATTTTTGGGGTCAGAGGTGGCTCCCTGAGGCTCCACCCCTGTGAATTAGGGACAGAAAGGAGAAGTGTTGGAAGGTAGACTACCATCCTAAGTGGTATATACTATAATCTCTCAAAGGAGAGAATAAATATTATTCTGGCAACAATTATCACCATCCCATTTTATTTAGCAAACCACTTTAGCAAGTTAGAAATAGCACTGAAGGCAGATTTGTGTTTTTGAGTTCCCAAATGAGACTTTTCTTTTATGAACTCTATTGATTAGTAATTTTTAAACTACATATATCAGAAAAAACAAATTCATAATGGACTAAAGAAAATGGGGTTTATTTTTCTCACATAACCACAAGTTTGAAGTCGGGGCTGGCATCTTGAGACTCTCTCAGCCACTTTCTCAAAGTGGCAACTTGGCTGCCCCCAGGCAGCAACAGTTGGAGTGTCCACTATGAGGGCACCTAAGTATCTGACTTTAAAAGAAACATAAGCAACATTTAGTGCACAGCAGAAATAGGTTCTTTACAGAGCTTGATCTAATCCATTTATCTACAAATGTTACACTGTAGATACCAAGGAGAATACATCGTCATGGGAATCACAAATTACAACAGTATGTGCATCCCCCCGTAATTCCACTCTATCCATTTCACTCCAGAGGAAGGTGCATCGAGCTTCTCGTGTGCAGAGATCTACTGTGGACCTTACCCTGAGTCGGAACCGGAAGTGAAGGCAGTGGCTGATTTCTTGAGAAGAAATATCAACCACATTAAAGCTTACATTAGTATACATTCATACTCCCAGAAGATAGTGTTTCCATATTCCTATAATAGAAGCAAAAGCAAAGACCACGAGGAACTGGTAAGTGCTGCTTAATTATTTTTCGCATTAACATTTCGGAAATAAAATAACACTGAGGTCAAGATCAAAAACTGTGGGGAAAAATGTCTCCTCTAGAGGAAAAATGGAAAGGATTTTTATATTTTGGTCTATCTCTAGCGAGTGTCCCCCTGGGTCAGGGTTCAGGTAAAGAACTGGGCCTTACCCTGAGGACATGACCTTCAGTCCAGGAGATGGGCTCCCTAAGAAAATGTCAGATAAGCTCCTTGAAAGTCAGGAGGGCATCATTCCACCTGGACCTGATCTACATATGAAACCATATGAGCCAGGACAAGGACATGAGTCTCTGGAATTGTGAGTCTGCTGTGTGGTCGCTAGCTTTCTCAGACAGCCATCCACGGATCAAGTCACAGCACGACACTCATCCATTTGATACTAGCATCAGGAATTGTCTGCACACTGACCTCCCTAACCCCAGGAGTTTGGTTCTATTCAAAGCACCTCTGATTTCAGCATTGAGGCAAGAGCACCACCCCACTACCACCCCCGGCCACCTTTTTTTTGGAATGTGGAGGAAGGTATAGGAAGTTCAAAGAGGACTCACACAGTCTGCTATCGCCTCACCACTTTTCGGGCCCAGATATTCTGTGTTAGGTTGATGGCAAAGGATGCAAGGATTTTTGATGGATTGTGGCTAGACTTGGCCAAATCTTCATCCTAGATGCTTTCCAGACAATGGAAGTATTATGGCAACAGTTTGATTCTTGTCCAAGGTCTGATCTTTATGTAGCGGTTGTTTCTTACTGACTCATTTTGTTCTGGTTCTCTTAACAGAATAAACTATAGCCACATTAGGGTCTAGTGATTGCTGATGACAAATACAAGGTTATTTATATTTTCTGAAAATAGCTCATTTAGAACATAAACATACTTGACACTTGCAATTCTCTTTTTTCTCAAGGAAAAACTTGGAAGGAGGACTCCTTTATTGGTGTTATCTTTGGAGAAATGAAAAGATATTTATCATGATTTGGAAATAGAATTAGTCTGATTTTGCCTTATTTTTGAATTACTATTACCACAAGCATTTGTTGAGAGTTATTATGCATAAAATATTGCGTTGGATGGACATTGATAGAAGCATTAGGTAGGACCCCGCCCTTTAAGAGAATTGGACATGTTCAGGGAGCTCAGCCCTCAGCCAATGTTACAAACAGCTGTACTCCAAGGTACAGTAACTACTGAATAAGTGGCACAGATGGTAGAACTCACTTCTGACTGGGATAGCAAGGGGTGGCCTCATTAATTGATTCAGAAGGAAGCGCTGAGGCAAGTGAGGGGATAAAGTCCCTGTCCTTGAGGAATTAATCATCTATTAAGGGTGACATATTGTAAAGAAAAAGGGATGATAAAGTGCTATTGACGTCAAGGAAAAAAATACAATTTTAGCGAGACATTGAAAGATAGGATTTCCATAGGCCGGCAGGGAAAGGAGGACATTCCAAGCTGAGGAAATGGCGTTCCCCCCAGGAAGTATGTCCAGGGGGCTGTGAGGGTGGGAAAGTGGAGTGTGACACCATCAGAAAGTGGATGAGGCCAGCTTGTTTTTTTTTTTTTGAGGAAGATTAGCCCTGAGCTAACTACTGCCAATCCTCCTCTTTTTGCTGAGGAAGACTGGCCCTGAGCTAACATCCACGCCCATCTTCCTCTACTTTATATGTGGGATGCCTACCACAGCATGGCTTTTGCAAGCAGTGCCACGTCTGCACCCGGGATCCGAACAGGGGAACCCCTGGCCACGGAGAAGCGGAACATGCGAACTTAACTGCTGCACCACTGGGCTGGCCCGAGGTCAGCTTGTTGAATGTCAGAATAAATTTGCATTTTATTCTGTAGACAATGGGGTTCCATTAAAACTTTTTTTTAAAACAAAGGAATGGCACAACAGAATAGCCACTGATATTCCTCTGGGTGTTCAAGAGAGTGACAGTGAATACCGTGATGCCAGTTCAACTTCAGAGAATATCTGAGCAAGCTGGAAACAAACGTAGTGGACCAGAGACTTAGTTATTATCCTGCTTCATACTGGGGACGTAATCTTTTTTATTTAATTAGTCTTTTGGAATTATTAGACATTTTACGTAAGAAGAAAATAGAGTTTGTGAGAAAGGAATGCATTAGGTAGATGTATTTAGAGAAGTTGTATTTAAAGTTTGGTGATAATTTTGTCTAGCAATAGGATAACCCTAAGTCATTTGCCTTTGAAATATAGTTATACTTCATTTTATATAATAAATGAGTTTCTTAAAAAGGCATGTGAGAATTATTTCTTCAAATTAAATAAAAATTTTCAATGTATTGGAAGAGTCTGTGTTTAAAGCTACCCAACTGTGATTTCTATAAGCAAAAAAAGTTTTTTAAGCTAATTTATTCCTCTTAATATGCCTTTTGGATAAATGCAGATTTTTAATATATACAGGGTTTTTCCAGCTTTATAGGGCTATAATTGACATATGACATTGTTTAAGTTTAAGGTGTACAATGTGATCATTTGATACACACATATATTGTGAAATGATTGCCACAATAAAGTTAGTTAACACATCCATCACCTCACATAATTATCATTTTTTTCTTTTGTGGTGAGAACATTTAAGACTACTCTCTTAGCAGCCTTCAAGTATATGGTACAAAGTTGTCAACTGTAGTCATTATGCTGTATATTAGATCCCCAGAACTTATTCATCTTATAACTGGAAGTTTGCATCCTTTGACCAACGTCTCCCCATTCCTCCCTGCCCCCCCCCAGCCTCTGGTAACCACCATTCTACTCTCTATTTCTTCATATATACAGTTTGATTCAATTAATATGTGATTGGGTTTTTTTTTTCAAAGCTGCACATTAACTGAAATTCCATATCCTATTGATTTCAGTCTCTACTGGCCAGTGAAGCAGTCCACGCTATTGAGATTGCTAGTAAAAATACTATATATACACATGGCAGCGGTTCAGAAAGTTTATGTAAGTATTTCTTCTTAAGATCTCGGAGAACTGTGAGGTATTAAACAAATCTGTGTTTGGTTTTTCTGTGTGGATTTAATTTTTCTAAATGGAATCTTTAAACAAGGTCCCATATAAAACAATTGGATTATAACAATAAGAAAGGGAGGCATAACAGCTATGACAGCACTGAACAAGGCTATCTGAATAAATGAATACACTAAAAATAAGCCAAAATGATATTTAAGAAATTACGTTCATTGCTATAGAGTCGGGATTATAGAATTGGCATCACACTAAGCAACTGAAGCAGAAAAGTTCATAAAGTGTCAAAAGAATTTGTAAGATGCTCAGGGCCACCATGTAAGGTTGTTCAGGTTGAATGCTGTACAAAGCTAGGGAACACCATTTACTTTAGGTGCTTTTTAGTGGCAGCCTATGCCCAAGAGTATAGCTCATAGTACACTGTAGTTGAATGTCTTCTACTTGTATCACACTGATGACAACATATATGTGTCAAACCCTTAACAAACACTTTAAAAGAATTTCTACTGGAAGATATTTTATTGAGGGACTTTTTTCTACCCACAGTGGAATGACAAACAGTAATTTTGCTCTTTTTCAGCTGGAGGGGGAGATGGGAGAACAGGAACAGAAAATAAACATGTAACCAGGTGTCAGCCAACTATGACCGCCAGGCCAAATTCAGCCCCCTGCCTGTTTTGTATAGCCAGTAAGCTAAGAATGGTCTTTCCATTTTTTAATGGTTGAAAAAAAATCAGAAGGAGAATAAGATTTTGTGACATGTGAAAATTATATGAAATTCAAATTTGTCTCCACAAATAAAGTTTTGTCAAACATCCATTCATTTGCATATTAGCTATAATAGCTTTCATGATAATAGAGATGAGTAGTTGTGACATAGACCATGTGGCCCACAAAGCCTAAAATATTTACTGTCTGGTCCTTTACAGGAAAAGTTTGCCAATCTCTGATGTAAACAATTAATTAGTAAAATTTAATATAATCCTACTGATAAGTGGAGATATAGGCTTATGGGTTTGAGAATGACTGCAGGAGAGAGAAGGCTACTTAGCTAAAGTGGCCCAGGAAGGTCTCTGTAGGTGACATTTCCGGGAGACCTACTTGGTAAGTGGTTACTAAAAAAGGTATGGGGACAAACCAGGGAGAGGTAATGTCATGTGAAAAGGCCTTGTGACAAGATTTCAAAAGCCCCAGTTTCCTTTAACAGGAATGGTCTACAGGGGTATAAAAACGCATTCATATTAATTACTACATTCATATTATTTTCAATAAATTGCTTCAGCACCAGATGCCCTATTAGTAGAAAGTCCTTTTCTTCTTCCTCCTCAACCACCCAAAATTGTCTCGGAACAAACTGGAGCCAGATTGGTCCACACGGTATCTCTGTCTCTTGGTATCATTTGTCCACTGCTGCCTTTGCGAACCCAGGTCCTCCCTCTGTCACGGAGGAACCCCACAACTGCCTTTTACAATTCAGAGCTTTCTTGACTCTCATTCTCTTCTCTACTAGTGTTCTCAAGAGCATGACCATAGTACCTCAGGGCTGGAGGAGCTTCTAGAGCAACTTCCTGTTATGATGAAATCAGTCCACCTCCACACATTCATTCATTCAGGACACATCTATGTGTATGTGGGTGTAAGCACAGGAAAATGGCCAGAGGAATAAATGCCAAATATTGATAATGGTTGTTGGAAATATTTGCTGAATGAATGAATAGCTTAACTAACCCACTGGTGATGGATATCTTTCAATATTATAAACAATGCTTCAGTAAACACCTGTGTAATTAATTCAAGTATAGGTATTAAAAAGAGGCAAAATGATCACTTTGCATATTATATGATCGTCTACCTAGAAAACAGTAGAAAATCAACCAAAAATATTAGTAACAATGAAAGAGTTGAGTAAGGTGGCTGACCATGAACTAAACGTACTCAAATCTATAACTTTCTTATATATCAAAAAAATCAGGTAGAAAAGAAAATGGAAAAAAGATCCTACTGTCTTCCCTCCATGTACATATATACATATGAACACATATATAGATACTACATATATATGGATTCATTGTTCAATGTATATATGTGTGTACACACACAAATCTGTATGATCTATATGAAAAACCTAGAAAATTTTACTGATGTACATAAAAGAAGACAAATAAAAAGGTTTTTGAGTGGAAAAGCAATATAAAAAATGTGTCAGTGTTCTAAATTAATTTGTATATTTAATGCGATCCCAATGAACACTTAAATGATTTTGAACTTCATTTGAAATAATAAATTTGATGAAAGATTGTAAAATTCTGAAAAATAAGACAGGAGAGTATTTGCCCCAACCAAGTATTAAAACACATTATAAACCTATAGTAATTAAGACAAACTGAGCCTGGAAGAAACAGATCAAAAGAAGGAAGTAGTGAGTACAGAAAGACATCCAAATATCTAAGGAGGTCTAGTATCTCATAAAGAAGACATTTCAATCAGTTAGAATGTTATCTTACTCAATTAATAGGGTTGGAAAAACTGACAAGTTACCCACACACACAAAGAAACTTAATTAGATTACTAACTTGTCTTTCTCCAAAATAAATTCCAGATAGACAAAACATTTTGATATAAAACCCTGCCATAAACCAGGTTGAGAGTTAAATAACCAAGTAAGAAAAAAAAAGTCTATGTATTACACAGAGCAAATAACCCAAATGTTGTTTTTATAAATAATCTATAAAATGAATTAAGTAGAGAAATGAGCAAAGACAATTAGTAAAAAACATAGGGGCCAGCCCCATGGCATAGGGGTTAAGTTCAGCAAGCTCCACTTTGGTGGCCAGGTTCCTGGATCTGGATCCCTGGCACCAACCTACACCACTCATCAGCCATGCTGTGGTGGTGACCCACATACAAAATAGAGGAGATTGGAACAGATGTTAGTTCAGGGGGACTCTTCCTCAGCAAAAAAAAAAAAAAATATATATATGTATATTATATATATATTATATATATATATATATACTATATACATATATAAAGGTGGACAATAAATATACCAAACAAAATGTTCAGGTCAGTGGTAAACAAACAAACATAAAGTGAGATAATTTGATATTATTTTCCCCCCATAAATTTGCCAGAAATGCATAATTCCCATGGATGGTGTGGGAGGGGGAAGTGGGCATATTCATACCTGGCTAGTGGAGGGATAAATTAGTTCAATTCTTTTGAAGGCTATTTGGCAACATGTAGCATAACTGTAAAAAGTACATACCCTTAGACTAACAAATCTACTTCTAGGAAAGACTATTGTAAGGAAACAAAGAAGCAATTTATGCATAAACAAGGGTGTTCATTGTAAAGTTGTTTATATTAATTAGAAATTAGAAAAAAATCTAAAGGTCTCCAAATAAATTATTTAAATTAATTATATTCAGCTTTACAATGCAATGCTATGAGATCGTTAAAAATAATGTAGATTTGAACTCATTAATACATAAAGCTGGTCACCATAGATTATGTTTAGAAATGTTACAAAACAGCATGTATAGGATGATCTTATTTATGTAGAAAAAAATTAAGTATGTTCTAGTATGTACTGGAAAAAAAACCCAACCCTAAAATATTAATAGCGATTATCACTCCTTCGTAGGGTTATGATAATTTTTATTTTCTTCTTTAACCTATTTTCCTCCAATCTCCATTTTCTACCAGAAATTTAGATTATTTAATAATCAGAAAAAGCAAAGCAATTTATATTTTTAGGGGAAAAAAATCTCATTTTGTTGGTTAACTTGAAACGTCTACATTTCCAAAACTGATTTCTTTTTTCTTCCTGTAGACCTAGCTCCTGGGGGTTCGGATGACTGGATCCATGACCTGGGTATCAAATATTCGTTTACAATTGAACTTCGAGATACAGGCAGATATGGATTCTTGCTGCCAGCGCGTTACATCAGACCCACTTGCACAGAAGCTCTCGCTGCTGTCTCTAAAATAGCTTGGCACGTCGTCAGAAATGTTTAATGCCCTTCATTTTTTCACTCTGCTCCCCTATGTTAATTTACTGATTCCAAGAAGACCAAATCATTGTACTAGTTTAAGTTTTATCAGTAGTTTTGATAAAAGGTTTTCCTATTCCTCGTTTTTCTCAAAGAACAAAATAAATGATACCTTAAAATTAAGGCAGACAAAGGTTCACATTTTTCCTTTTTTTAAAAAAAATTGTAAGAGGCTAGATACTGGCTTTTTCTTTGATTCGCGACGTTTGACTAGCCATCTCAAGCAATTTTAATAATTAGTTTCATGCAGATCATTGGACCCTAAACAACAAAAGGAAACGTGGTCAGAAGTACAGTAAAGATTTCTGCTCCAAATTTTCAATAAATTTCTGCTTGCACTTTTAAAAACACAACCGTGCTTTCCCTTTGCTCCACAGCAATAGGCAGCGGCGCAGAAAGCCGAGGGGAGTCAAAAACAGGATAAACACCGCCTGTCGCTCCAGCTCAGCCGCTCGATAAACGTTGTGCAGCGCATGAATGAATAGCTGTAGTTAATTTCGACAACAAATGTGGCATTGTGCATACTTTCACAGCTGTTTATTGTAAGAAATTACGTAATAAAAGGGGGAAATTCTTTTAAATTCACTCAATTGGGAATTTTGGCTCCGCCTGCTTCCCAGTTTGCTCCCCGGGATCTCTCACAAAGATTGACAATTTCGACTGCTCGGAGTCGGCCTTACGCCCGGGGGGCGTGACTACGAGGGGGCGGTGCCTGCGCGCTGACGACTAATGCGGCGGCCGGAAGCTGCCTCTGTCCACAGAGGAACAGGGCAAACATTGACTTCCGGCGGCATTTTGAGGCGAGCCGACTGCTTAGCGGCCTGGTAGTGTTTTATTGCTTTTTCTTACTGCCCCGTCTATCTTCCTGCTTTTTCTTCGTACCTTCCAGTCTCGCTTGACCCTGGCGAAGCAGCGGGCCGGCTCCGCTTCTCAGCCGCCCAGAAGGTCCCTCGCTAGCCGAGGGCGGGTTCCCGGGAGCCGCGCGCACCTCCTTTTCCTCGTCGTCGGCTTCCCGGGGCCAGGCGCGGGGACAGAGTCGCCTCCTCCGCTCCTCGGAGCGGTGGCGGCGGTGGCGCTTTCGGACCGTGCTTACGACAGGAGCTTGGGGAGGAGGTAAGCTTGAATTCTGAGAATGGGTGTGGGTATCAGGGGAAAGGCGTTGGGCGGACCCGGGATGGGGAGGCCCCCAGTTGTCCTCCATCCCCGCTTGAGTAACGCCGGGATCTTCAGCTCTCCCTTCAGCATCCCACCCTCAACTCTGCAATAGCTCCCTGTGCTTAGGCCTCGTTCTGATTCTGGCGAGTCTGTCTAGGGGAGAGGTGGGTTCAGACGAAACGTTGTGTACGGTTTACCGTGTGACGTGAGCTTGCGCGGTATTAGCATTTGTATGCGATGAAAGGGTGCAGGAATGGGGTCTTAGATTTAAAGGCTCCGTCTTGACGCATTCCAGACCTGTTAGGGAAAAGTATCTTACTTTTGGTTGTATTAGGTCTTACTTATTTCCCAGCAGCGATCACTTAACGACTTAGGTCCTGGGAGTTGAGGAGTGCTACTTTATCTTCTCCTCCCCTAGTAGTTACTTTTGGCAACTATCTATCAGACCGGGGAGGGTGGAAAGAAAGGAGAGGACCTGACGTTTGGCATTCTCTCTACGTAGGTTGAAGTAATTTATATGGCTGGAAAATTATTCAGAGTTGATACTACTTGAATGATATTGGTAGGATCTTTTTCTGGAGCTTAGTGTCAAGATAATTCGGTTATAATGCGAGGGTTTCCGATAATTTGAACCACTTTGAAAATTAATGGGCGTAAGCAGTCTCTTCAGGTTTTTGGTTTTTTGAAGGAATAATTTAAAAAGCTTGGAAAAGATCTTCACACCTCAAGTTTTCAAAGTCCGTGATACTGTTGGGATAAATCCAACTATAAATCCAATTATGCAGTACAATCCATGTGTATATGGTGCCAGTTTGTGGAGTGTAGTTCTGTAATATTTGAAATTACTGGCTTTAGTACCTCAAGCGACAATAATATTGGAGAGTTTTGTGGACATAATACGTAGATTTTCAAATAATTTACAACTTATTAATGAGATATTTAGATTATAACACGACAGTTTCAACAAGACACTTAGAATGTTGATACAGGTGTGTAGCAATTTGTGTCTGTAAAAATAACTGCACCGTGAAACTAAGACTTACTGTGTGGGTCTGCTAGGATCCAATTTTATCGCATACATGCCTCTTACTGGCATCCTAATTATTGGTAATTTGCATTGAACATTGATTGCATTTTTTAAGATTTACAAATTCATCTAATTTTCGTATCTGTAAATTAAAACTAAAATGTAATAAGTGGATGCTATTTTAACTTCTGTTCAGATTATTAAAATTTTAATGTTATAGGTGTGAATTTGTATTATAATATGCATTAGTATTTACGTATAGAAAGCAAAATTGTTTGACTTATATTTATTTGAAGAATTGGTTTTCAGTGGATGTTAGTCTTCCTGACCTCCCCCACCCCCCACTCTCCTTTTCATACAGAGTTGGAGCTATTTCAGCAGATACTTAGTAGCAGTTGAAATATTAACTGTTGTTGATATATAAAGTGTCTTCTACTCTTTTTGATAGTTTTGTATGTTGCAGTTCTGTTCACTTCATAGTAGTTGCCAGCATGGGATATTCTCTGTGCATAGTCTTTTTAATAAGTTATTTTTTCTGTACAGTGCTACAGTATTGCCTTGCTCATACCTGTGTAGTCAGTTTAGTTCTGTCAATTCTGTTGGGAATTCAGTTTGGGATTGTTTTAGTCTGTCTTGTATAAGCAATCTTCAAGATTGTTTTAGAAAGTTCTTTAAAAAAATTTCTCCCAGACTATGCATCAAATAAACTTAACTTTTTTCTTTCAAAAATACGAAATATAAATAGGGAAATATTTTATTTTTATTTAATATGTATTTTTTATAACCCTCATTATTTTTAAGACAACCCTTTTAATTTTAGAACTTAAGTAGATAGGGATTTATTCTACTATTAGTATATTTATGTAGTTTTAATTGCTTAATTATTTGGCAATATCTTAATATTATGCTGCTACTCATCCAGATTAAAGTGGTTTATGCTTTCATTTGTGTTACCAGGAGACCTCAAAAAGATGTCATTATGGATTGAAGTGAAAATACTAGAACTGATACATATTTTATTGACAAGATTTTAGTAATTAGGCTTCAGAAATAATTATTCAAAAAGAGGCCCCTGTATGTTTCTCTCTTCTCAGCCATATTTATAGTATGAAGTTTTGAGTACACAGTAATAATTGTAAGTTTTTGGGGAGAGACCAACAGTTCCCATTTGTGAAGACCTCTTGTATTGCATCTTAATAGATTCAAACTTTGTGTTGGCCATTTTTTTTTAACTGAAAAAATATAATAAAAGCTTCTGATATTTATTCACTCTGCCAGTAGAGAGGAGAAATAGCGGCGTAACTCAGTAGACTTTCACCACTGTTGCTCTGGCTTCGGTAATGCTGGTGTTTGGGAGAGACGCAATGATGTGGGTGGAAGTGTGATGGCAACTGAAAGCCAAAGAGTAACTTGAAAACAAAACTGGAGGGAAAACTTTCAAAGTCTCTGAGACAGGGAAGACTTGAATATTTACATTTTTATCTTATTTTATTGTCTCTAACTTCTCTCATATACTTTGAAGGGTTTACTTCGTATTGAAGCCTGTTCGGATATTAATTGAGAATGTTTTTTCCCTCCTCAGTTAAATCTACATTTTATTTGGTTATGATATTTTTCTTCCTTTGTGGGCTCAAGTTGTTAGATTGAAAATTCTAATTAAGTCACATTAGTTGGTAACAGTTTTTAATTAATATATATGAGTAAATGCTTTTTTAATGTATGGTAGATTATGTGTATATATTTAGATGAATAAGATTTAAAATATATTTTATATTCTTTGTGAGCATAAAGCATTTTATCTATGCAAAATCATGAATGTCTCGGTAATAATATTTACATAGCTTGTTGACTACTGATTGAACTTCCTAGATAGATGATCGGAAGAATTCCTCTTCTTTCAATTAGAAAACTTCAGTTCCTACTTGTTGCCTTTTTGCTTCAGATAAATAAATAGATAGAAGGTTTCTTTTTGGTTTTTTTTGGGGCGGGACTCTAGGACCTCCCCGTAACCTAGACCTGGTACTCAAACTCATTGCCATTTTAGGGTAAGATCTGTCACTGTTGGATTCTCTGAGAAAAGAGGAGTATACGTCTCTGCTTCATTGCTGTTCTTTCCTAAGTTGGAAGACGACAGCAGCTAGAGGTACAATTCCTGGGGTCATCACTGTGTAGGTGATTCTTGAATAGTTTTATTTTTTCTGCTCTTTCTCCCCAAAACACCGCAGTATATAGTTGTATATTTTAGTTGTGGGTCCTTCTAGCTGTGGCATGTGGGATGCCGCCTCAGTGTGGCCTAATGAGCGGTGCCATGTCCGCGCCCAGGATCTGAACCTGCGAACCCCTGGGCTGCTGAAGAGGAGCACGTGAACTTAACCACTTGACCATGGGGCTGGCCCCTCTTGAGTAGTTCTTGTTGTCACCTGTAAAAGCAGCTTTGTCTCTGTGGGAAGGAACTTTTTTAGTGGCCAGAATACAAGGAGAAGGGTAAGATTGATTGGATCATTAGTCCTCCTTGCTTGAATGTCTTTGACATGGCACTCGAAACCCTTTGAAATGTTCAAAGCTTATGTTAGGGATGTACGATTGGAGAGAAGCTGTGAGCCCTGCTTTCCAACGGTATGTCAGGGGAGCAGAGGAGTGCTGATCCAAGCAACAGATTACAGAACAGGAGGAAAAACAGTAGGGTTAATACCTGGAGCCCTCGGGAAAACAAGAGAGGATAGATGACCAATGTATCAAGTATAATAATAAATAGCTTGTTGCCCCAACTGTGGAAAAAACTACCATTGACTTTTTTTGTAGGCAAGTGTGTTAGAGTGGGGCCATGTTGGGGATAGGAGTTTTGGGGGCAGAACTAACCATTTCCGTTGATAGTGGAGGGAAAAATACAAGGTTAGGGTTAGTCTTGAGGCAGTGTGATGGGATGGTGTGCCTATTTTTCAATTTCAAGATAACTAATAATAGGTAATAAGGAACTTTTACAACCCATTCAATTTTAAATTTATTAATAAATGTTTTAAAAATTGAATTAATTAGGATTACAGTGTACATCTCTGTATTTTTATATTTGTAGTATTTATGGTAACATATAATGAAAGTAAAAATTTGTTTTCCTATGTATTTTGTTACATATTTACTTATTAAATCCTGCTCAGTTATAAATTGTGAAAAAGTGGTTTTCTCAGTTAATCAAAGCTCTACATTTTCTAGAAGATCTTTCTCAGCTTTATCTTGGCTTTTAGTTCTTTATGTTCAGTAAATCAAGTGGACATATGAAATTTTCCCAACTTTTCCTCTGTAAATTCACATTTAGGCTGAGAATGAGCCCAAGTAAAGTTAAGTCAAAGCTTATCTTAGAGTACTAAATCCAGTATGTAGGATTGACTGTATATAGTTCCTTACTTGGAGAACAATTGATGCATAAGTGATTTTATGTTGTAGCAAATTCTTGTTCATTTATGTGACACTCTACCCTAGTTTTTAAAAATTTGTAATTACTTTAAAGTTATTTTGTAACTGCTTTAAATCACTAAAATTAATTGGTATTAAAATAATGATTACATTTTATCTTGAAGAGAAGAAGAATATATACATTTTTCCAATGTAAAACTACCATATAGTATTATTTCATGTTTTTTTCTTGGTTCATTCTCTTTGTTCATTTGTCAAAAGTTGTCCTTATTCTTTGGATCCTTTTAAAATGTGACCTGAAAAGAAGTATCTAACTGAACCAAACATTGCTTATAATTTTTTTTTTAGTTTTGGTTGGGTACTACGATGATTTAATTTCCTTTCAAGTGATATGTCTTCGGAGCCATGTTAAGGAGCATTTGTGAACTTTGTAGAGACTAGTTCTATACCAATTGGAACTTTTACTTCTTTAGTTGCCATGGTTCATTCTAGTAACTTTTGACTACTAATAAGATTTCAACTAATGTTTAGATTGTATGAAATGTGATACGGTGTGGTTCTTTTTTTTTTCTCATCGTTAGACAGTTCCTACCCATTTCCCACAGTAGAGTATTCTCTAGGTTTTTCTAGGTCTAGAATTTAATATTGTTTCTAAAGTATATCATGCCACTGTTTTCTGATATTTTCATTTCTAGTTGAATCATCTGATTATATACTTGGATTAGTTTTCTATTATGGTTTTAGTTTTTAATATTTGCTTTTTAAAATATTTTTACAATTTGTCATTCTTTTTTTTTTTAATAATAACGGTAAAATAGCCTGTTCATTACTTTTAGCAACTTTGACTTTATGTTCGATGTAGTATAGATTGTAGAAACACCTTCACTTTATCTAGTTCTATGGCCTGTCCTAGTTTGAAAGAAAGTCATTTTATCAACATTGAGATTTTTTTGTGTTATTGGAAAATAAATATCCTTGATTAGACCATTCTTCTTTGACCTCTGTAGAACAAAGAAAATATTTGAATAGTATTAGTTTTTCTCCCAAACTGATTTTTGGAACATAACTAATGTTGTCTTGTAAACTGTATAAAACAATTTCTACTCTCAATTAAATTCTCACCTGATTTTATTTTCCTATTTTCTTTGATGTAGCTTTTTTTTCCAGTTAACCAGTTGATGGAGAATGGTAGCACATTTTCCTTAAAAGATAGTTACTAAATATTGAAACAACTTTTATAAGGAACTTAGAAACTAAACATTTTACAGTGTGTTTTCTGAGGTTGAATGTACTATGAAAACTGAGTAGAATCTTGTTTGTTCACTCTGCAGAAGAAGTAAAATTCTAGCCAACAGATTTCAAAGTTATAAATTCACTGATAAGGTGTGTTTTAGAAGATAGCTTTTGTTTACCTCTGTTTAACCTGTGACCTTTCTATGCGTTTTTTTCTCCTGAGGAAAATCCCTTGTAATTTACAATATTATCTACAGTTTTATCTGCTTGTAAGTTATGGGCTCAGTTACTTAAAATTGAAGAATTTTACAGTTTTGCCTCTCTCTTTTTTGGTTAAAGTAGTACAAAATGTCTAAAATTAGAAGGAAGGTCACGGTGGAAAATACCAAGACCATATCTGATAGCACATCCAGAAGACCCAGTGTGTTTGAGAGGCTTGGACCCAGCACGGGCAGTGCAGCAGAGGTGAGTTGTCACCAGTACAGTCCCAGAGGTTCTCTTGCAATCCTGTTCTTGGAATACTGATTTGTATCATAAAAGTGAACAGGTTGTTGTGTTGTAGGAATGGTGGTTCAGTAAATTGTTTTAAATGTGTTTCCTAAAAAGGAGTGAAAAGGATGGAAGGGTTTATGGGTTTTTCTTTTTTTTTTTCCTGATGTTTTTATTATTTGGGGAGTAATGCATCTTGGGTTAGCTGGAATTTTGATAGCATTTGTTTTAACTTTGTGTCACTAGCATCTTTTTCTGGAAATAAATATGAACTTACATAGTAATATCTGTCTCTTAGACACAGTGCCGTAACTGGCTGAAGACTGGCAACTGCCTCTATGGAAACACATGTAGATTCGTACACGGCCCTTCACCCCGTGGTAAAGGTTATAGCAGCAATTATAGAAGGTAAATCAAGAACTGTGAATTGTTGTATACTATTAGAAGATGACTTTTGTAATTTATTTAGTATAAAAATCTGAAATAAACTATTTTGTCAAATTTTCTATCTTGGTGGTAGTCTTATCTATAGTCAAAGACCAACAAGATCTTTTTAGTTGTTAATTTAAAGATTAATAGAATGTTTGCTTTAAAATTAACTTATTTGCTGAATGTTTACTTGTTTTGACAATAGATCTTTTTATAATATATATATGGCTTACTCTCTCCCCCAATTATATGCTAAAGTGCTGCTTAAGACAGCCCAACTTCATGGATTTATTTTTAGTGAGAGACTGTTTTCAACTCTTAAAATATTAAAATTTAAATGGAAATATAATTTTAGCTTTTTAGATGTTCTAAATTCAAATCTTAATGACAAAAGATAATCTAATGCAAGCTCTGTAGGTTAAAATGCATTTGCCAAATCCCTTATCGCAATGTATTAATGTAAATGAAAATATGTATTTATATGTGGATAAATGTCCTACCTATTTAGAACATCATTTTGCCTTTAATAAAGGCAAGGCTAAATTACGCTTTTCTAATAAAGACCTTTTGTTTTTCTTTTGGTTCCCCCATGATGATTTTGTTATGGTGTTTAAAGATGTAACATACATAAGGATTGTCACAAAAACAGTTTAAACTTGATTGGTAAACATATAATTTACCTGGTCCTAAAATTGGGTGTGCTGATTGCTACAGCAACATATGAAAACTGAACATTAACATTTGGATATTTTTTTTTAATTGGGTGAATTTTTTGTGTGTGTCTAGATTTTGAAGTTTAATAGAATTTAAAATTCAAACCCTTAACAGTAGCTCACTTTCTGTTCAATTAAGCGTTGTACATTTTGGTTTACTTGTGATGCTGAATACTCTCCTTTTGTGTTTAGATTTTCATTTCTCCCTTCTGTTCATGTGAGAAAATTAGTCTTTATAAGTTTAATTACCTGTATAAATGCATACCTGGGGAAATTATTTAAGTAATTTTAGTGTTATGTTTATATTATTACTACACTTTTAAAACATGCTTTAATGTGTCTTTGAAATTTATTAACTTACTCAAATTTTTTATACAAGAAACAGTTTTGAGGAAAATGGACAGAAATTTGTCTAAAATGGAAAAAAATAATGTCATTACTAGACTTAGAATAAAGGATTTTTTGTTATAATTTTGCTATTTTGTGTGTGTTTTTCCATCTAACTTCTTTTGTATGTGTGTATTTTCTATTTTTTTGTAGGGAAGAAAAATACAGTTTATAGTGTGATTCAAAGATGGAAAGAAAAGCCATGTATTTCAGTAATGCTTATTTAGTCCAAGACACTTAAGTCATTTGTTGAGCATTCACTGTATGTAGAGCACTCTGTTAGGTACTGTTCAGGTTAGGAACACGTTTGTAATAAACTTTTATTATATGAAGGAAACCGGGGCACGTAAGATTTACATGTACATCATACTTAGAATTTAAAGCATTTAAGTACTAGTTCTTAATAAGAAGTTCCATTTTTGAAGTTCATCTTTAATTGTTAAAACATTTAATATAGATCTATAAAATGTACATGCAAATGTTAATGAGGACCTTTAAAGTGAATTAACTGAAATTACTTCTTCACTAACCATGTGATTTGTGTTAATGATTGATAAATTAAAGGAATTGATTTGATCAACTATTACTTGAAAGAGATGTGAATATTTATGTGATTTGTTTATATCTTTTAAAAAATATTATGTACAGTATTTTTTGGTGGCCAAAGAAGGATGTAGTCATTCCTTAACTTCCGTTGACCTTTTTTAAGGAGCTCTAGGAATATTCTTTGAAGGCAGTGTGTTCTATTTCTGCTTTGTTTTTCTGCCTTAGTAATGGTGTGAAAATAATTGAACAGCCGTTTATCAAATTTCCATTATAAATTATGAAGTCTTACCAGTGTTGAATATAAATGTATTTTTCCTTATTAAAAAAAATCTATAGCAGAATATAAAATCACTGTCTGAAATCTTGCTTTGAATACTTTATTTTCTATTCTGAAATAATTTCAAATTTAAGAAAAGTTATAGGAATAACACAAAAATTCCTATATTTGCTTTGATTCTTAAGGTGCATAAAGTATTTTCTCCATTGTTGATGTTGTAGATGATAGTACTATTGCTTCTAGATTAATTTTGCAGTGCTGTGGTTTAAAACTTTATCTTCCTACTTTCTGCTTTCGAATATAATTAATGTATTTATGTGATTAATAGGAAAACAAATTAAGCTGTTACTTAGAAATTCCTTTTTCTCAGCTCACGTATAGTTTCTTTATTCATGTCACCAGTACCTGCCACCCCATGGAATTTTAATGTATACGTTTTGATTGGTATTGGAAGAAAACTTGTAAGTGATGCTCATATTTTTTATATATTAATATTTAAACTGAAACAAATTCTTTTTCTAAACTTTAGGAGCCATGGATGGTTAGAAAAATTATATTGAGATTTATGAGGTTATTTCTGTAAATGTGTTCTTATAAAATGTTATATAAATATAGATTTGTTTTGTTTTGTTTTTTGTTTTGTTTTTGTTTTTTGGTTCAAAGGTCACCAGAAAGACCTACAGGGGATCTTAGAGAAAGAATGAAGAACAAGCGCCAAGATGTGGACACTGAGTCCCAGAAACGAAATACAGAGGATTCATCCTCACCTGTTAGGGTAGGAATGAATTTCCCAAAACAAAGTTAAATATCAGTAGTGATTTATTGTTTATGTTCCGTTTTAAATATTATCTTGTGTGCTAATTATACAATAAATGTGTAACATCGTATTATAATGTTCTATATGGATAATGTAATTTAAAGGAAAAAAGTCATCTCAAAAAACTCATAATTCTCTGATTGTTTCTTTTCTTGGTGGTAGTTAAGATGAAGGGAATTGGTTGGCAGAGCTCAAGCTGAACTTTGTAGGGTTTCTATACCTCGGTGGGCATCGTGAGTATGTAAACATATTCTTAAGTTTTCAGAATTCAGCCGGCTGTCATATCCTGCCTGCTTCCAAGAAAGACTGAAATGGCTTACACTAGAACACTTAAATTAAAATAATGACAGAAACTGTACTGGGAAACTTAGGTAAAGGAAAGCACATGTGACCACAAAATTTTAGTGCATTTCTTGGCAATGAAGCCAGAAGAGAAACAGAATTTATGATGTAGTTTATTGAATAAAAGAAACATAGATGTTTGTCAGGAATGGAAACCTTTCCTAGAGCTAATTTTTTTTTTCAAGATATTTATCATACTCTTGTGTGTCTATTTGTAACAGATTTATTGAGATTTAATTCACATACCATACAATTCACTCATTTAAAGTGTACACTTTGGAGTTTTTTCATATATTCACAGAGTCATGCAACCATCACCACAATCAATTTTAGAACATTTTCTTTGCCCGAAAAGAAACCCCATACCATTTAGTGGTCATCCCCCATCCCCCCAACTGACCACCAGCCCTAGGCTACCGTTATTCCACTTACTGTCACTGTAGATTTGCCTATTCCAAATATTTTGTATAAATGGAATCCTACAATATGTGGTTTTTTGTGTCTAGCTTCTTTCACTTAGCATAGTGTTTTCACGGTTTGTGGAAGATTATAGGATGTATCAGTATTTTATTCCTTGTTTTTGCTGAATAACATTCCACTGTATTGATATGTCACATTTTGTTTATCCTTTCTTCAGTTGAGTCTTTCAATCATTCAGTCATTCGATCTGTTCAATCATTTGGGTTGTTTGCATTTTTTGGCTCTTATGAATAATAATGCTGCTTTGAACATTCATATACAAGTTTTTGTGTGGGCATGTTTTCATTTCTCTTGGGTTTATGTGTAGGAGTGGAATTGCTGAGTCATATGGTAACCTATGTTTAACTGCTGGAATGTTTTCCAAAGCAGCTGCACCATTTTACATTCTTGCCAGCAGTGTATGAGGTTTCCAATTCTCCACATCTTTGCCAACATTTGTTATCTAATTTTTTGATTATAGCCATCCTAGTGGGTATGAGGAGTAATCTCATCATAGTTTTTATTTGCATTTTCCTGATGGCCAGTGATGTTGAACATCATCTTGTGTGCTTATTGGCTATTTGTATATCTTCTTTGGAGAGATGTCTCTTCAGGTTATTTGCTCATTTTTTAATTGGGTTGCCTTTCTATTGTTGGTTTGTAAGAATTCTTTATATATTTTGGTTACAAGTCCCTTAGATATATGATTTGTAAAAATTTCCTCCCATTCTATAGGTTGTCTTTTCATGTTCTTGATGGTGTATGTTTTTTAAAGCACGAATGTTTTAATTTGATGAAATACAATTTATATTTTGTGCTTTTGCTGTCATATCTAAGAAACCATCGTCAAATTCAAGGTCACAAAGATTTATGCTTATGTTTTCTTCAAAGAATCTTAGAGCTTTAGCTCTTACCTCTAAATCTGTGACCCTTTTGAGTGAATTTTTATTTATGGTGTGAAGTAAAGGTCCAACCTCATTCTTGTGTGTGTGCATATCTAGTTGTCTCATAGTTTTATGAAAGTTATTGAATTGTATAAGCAGCATCCTCTTTGAAATTTTAAGATGTGTAGGAGCATTCTTATGCCTCTTTTTGATCCTTGATAAAAAAGCTGTGTCACAGTTTTCCATTATAGTTTGTAAAGACTTACCTGTGGGGACCTAAAGTAATGCTATTTTAAGGATGTAGCTTTCTAATATCTGATAGGATACATAATACCATTTTAGAAGTCTCAGGTAGTAGTTCTCAGCGGGCGGTAATATCAAAATTCTTTTAGAAGAGAGAGTCTTTTTCAAAATACACATGCAGATACTCTACCCCTGATCTACTGAATTAGAATTTCTAGATAGGGGCTGAGCATGTGTGTTGCTTCTTGAAATAACCTGTTGATTCAGAATAATGAATGGACTCATTCTGGTTTTCTGGTAAATGTTTAACAACCACTCAGGAAAAAAAAGAAAGCCATGCTTTGTAGGATTTGCCAGTTTCTTTGGTGTAAATACTCCCATTATGGTCAGTTTCAAGCTTCCAAAGTGATACCACTGAATACAAAGTTGGCAAGAGAGACTCAGTTTCACACCGTTATGTAGTATTCTCACACACACAAACACACACGAACATACATACATATATACATACAATAAATGTAATTAACCACAAGAGTAAAATGTACTAAAATATTTAGGAAGTGAGTTTTAAATAATTGCCACCTTTGTTTTTAGTGTTATTTGTTTAATTGTTAGTTTACAGAATTTAATTTTTAATTATAGCTGTGTTTAACAAGGGCTTACACAGTTCTAACAGTTTACAGTTGGCTCTGATGAGTCAGCGTGAACTGGCTCCAGCACATCACTGGATGGACTGTAGTTTATATAAAGGGCAGACATTTGGAATTCGTATTCTGAGCACGTTGCTTTAGGAATTGTTATTTAACTCTACTGTCAGTTCCCTTATCTGTAAAGTGGAGGTGACAACTGTGTCAGTGTGTTGCTGTGAAGAAAATATATGTAAAACAAGTAACATGACTGACTATCCCATGATGACTGCTTAGTAAATGATATGTACTGGATTAGAATTGCTCTCAGCCTTTTCTCTTTAATATAAACTGGTTTTAGGTTCTTAATAGGAGACGAACATGAGCATTGGAGATTTATGTTGTTAACAGATATCTAAATGTTAGTGTGTTGTTGATCATGAAGGTTTATATATTCAACAAATTAATTTAGTAGACAGCGAAGCTGGCATTTTGTTAAGAAATTTAAAGCCTGATTCTTGCTTTCCCACGATAAGAAAGTCCTCAACGGCACTGAACTTCATGCACATGTAGGGGATAGAGTCACAAGATTCAAGAACAGTCAGATTTTAGGGAATTCACTATCCAAACTTAGAAAAAACTTTAATAAGCTAGGATACCAGGGTATTAATTATTTTGAGTAATCTGGCAGGATAACAGGTGCTGATCACTTCTGTGATACCTTCCTACTGCAGTACATGTGACTTGATCTTCACATAGCGAATTTCTGTGGCACAATCAGATGTAGTTTAGGTGGGGGCAGCTATGGCATGGATACTATAACATAGCTAAGATAGGATATGTGTGATTTTCCACAAACTAACTGTAAATCCACCCCTTCTCTGCCACTGACCTCATCTCCAAAGTGTCTGAGTTATGATGTTGGTAATCCCTGATCTTGTGGAGAGACAGATTCATAACTAAATTGTAATTCTATAGGGTGTGATGGTATGTCAGAGAGAGAAGAGCAAAGTGCACAATGGAGAGAATGAATAACTGCCTGGGGAACCAGAGAACACTTCACGGAGGAAAGTGATATTTGCACTGGGTTTTGGAAGGATGGATGTGGGAGGGGAAGGGTAAAAGTCTAGGAAGAGGAAAAAACCAACACAGTAACAACAAGGACTTTTAAAGGAGTAGTGTGTTTGAGAACATGTGAAGCTGTGTGCCTAGAATGTAGGAATTAGAGCATGTGGGAGTGAGACGAGGGCTGAAGTGATCTGTCTTGTTCACCAGTTCGCCTCCAGACCCTGAAACTAGTAAGTTCACTTATTGAATAAATGAAAAGTGATTCTGATGTGCAGCCGGTGTTGAGAATCCCTGGTGGTCCTGGGTCTGTGCTGTCCAGTGGGGCTGTTGAACACTTGAAATGTAGCTAGTCCAAATTGAGATGTACTCTAACGGTAAAATACGTACTGAATTTCAGAGTATGAAAAAAGTATGAAAAAAAAAGAAAGTCAATTATTTCATTATTTTTTATCTTGATTGTATGTTGTATTGAAAATATTTATTTTTGGATATGTTGGGTTAAATAAAATATGTTACCAAAATTTTAATTTTACCTGTTTCTTTTTTCTTGTGGTAACAAGAAAATCTAAAATTACATATGTAGCTTGCATTATATTTCTATTGGAAAGAGCTAGTCTAGGTGATCTGAAACAAACTTAATACAATGGAACTGAGTTTAACAGTGAGAGGCTTATTTGAGGTAGAGTCAATAGGATTTTATGACCGAAAGAATGGCTGGAGGGGAGGTTAAGCCTAACTACAGGCTTTCCGGGCCATTAACTAAGAAGGAGAGAAGAGAGTTGGTTTGTGGTCTCTTTTGTGCACTCGGCTCACATCATCATGGACAACTAATTTTTGGCACTGTTTTCAGTACTTGTGCTGACATTAATATGCTATTTTAAAACATTTATGAAATAATATATTACATTTTTATGGCACTAGATACTTTCAACCTGTCAGTAGAACTTTTCAAATGCAGTATGTGAATTGTGTTTTCTTCTTCTATAATAGAGACTTGTTATTTTATGTAATTTGAGCACAAAGATAAATTAACTTTGAAAGCAAAATTAAATCCCTGAATATAGAGTCAGATAGAAGGAATATTCAAGCATTTGTTGATGATTGGGGTGTGCATGTGCTATAGGGACTCCCTGTATCTTAGGATAAGCTTTATTGCTGCATTCAGAAGTAAAGGATTAAATAATTCATCCTTGTGGGAGGATATCTAGTTTAGGATTTAGAGATGCACTGTGAGCATCCCTGTGCTCACCTAAAATCTTAGAGCAGATGGCCCGTGGTCTAAGTTTATTTGTATATATTGATCTTTTATTTTTAATTTTTAAAATTGTAGAATATACATAAAACTTAGCATTTTAAACATTTTTGGGTGTCCAGTTCAGTGGCATTAAGTATATTCACATTGTTATGCAGTCGTTACCACCATCCATCTCTTTTCATGATCTTTGTTTTTAAAGACTTGAATCTTTGTTAATCTGCTCTCTCATATATGAAAGTAAAACAGAAAAATGTTTCAACTGATGTGTGTAATATTTTTTAAAATATTTTTTCTTAACCCATCATTTTAATGACCTGCTCTGGTTGCTATAATAAGTCATTTTCAGAGGTTTTACTTTTGAGACTTCCGAATGATGTTCCCTTTGTCTTGTCCAGTATTTTTTCAAATAGTCATTTGGACCTGTTTTCTACCCCACCTCAACATGGTGACTTATCTTCAAGCAGAGAACCTATTTAGGCTTGATATTTATCTTTACCTCCACGCTGGATCTATTTAAGGTGACTGCTATTCAAATTACTTTTTCAGATCTCAGTCTGTAGCCAGATCTCAAGTTGATTATGCAACTTCCAGCCTATTTCAGATATCTTACAGGCTGCCATCTATTTTGACTTTGCACACACAATAGATATTTTCCTCCCCTTAATGCCTGGTTCTCTGATATTCTGAATTGAAAACTAATTTCTAGCATGAAGCTTCCTGTCTCTGGGAACCCTACCTCCCAGATATATACATAGTTATTAGTTTTGCTTTATAGTCCCCTACCCAATTCTATTACTGCCCCTACCCCTAGACCCCCTAAAATCCCATCTCATTCTTTTTATACATCTTGATACTTCTAGCTAGATGAGGAAAAGTGACACTGATTAAGGGAGGAGATAGTACTATAGCTGTTACAAAAAGCTGACTCATGCAGTAGAGGACTTTAAGTTAGAAGGCCTTAACACTTTTACTAACTATCCTGAGTAAGCATCTTGGTGTTGCTTTTTAATTTGTAAAATAAATGTACCTGCACCAATATGTCACAAGCTATGGTGAGAACCAAGTGAGGACGGAAATGTGAAAATTCTTTGGAAAGAATAAAACAGAGTAAATGCAAAATAGGAAGAGTAGACAGTCACCAAATTAAATATTCAGGAAGCAAATCTCTGTAGAGTTAAGTAGAACAATGAGTGTTGTTTATCTGTTTCAGGGGAAAGGGTGTAGAGGAGAAGGGTAAGAGTGTGAATGGAGATACAATATATACCACCTGGTAGAAATGGGGTAGTGAATGTACAGTACAAGAATAAGTATGGTGATTTTTTAAATGTAGATAATTTTTATTTCATATAAAATAAATAAGTTTTTAGCCTGATATGGTCTTTAAAAGTATTTTTTGATAGCATTATAAGGAGTTGTTCCAGTTGCTAAACCTTGGCATAAAACAACCATTTATTATGTTCACAGATTCTATCAGGAAATCAGAAAGGGCACAGTAGGCATGGCTTATCTCTTCCTTGATGTCTGGGTCCTCAGCTAAAGTGCTGGAATGCTGGAGGCTGGAATCATTTGAAGATTTGTTCACTCACATTTGGTTCTTAATGCTGGCAGTCAGCTAGAGGCCTCAGTTCCTCTCCACGTGGGCCTCTTTGTGTGGGTAGTGTGGGCTTTCTTGTAGGCTAATGGCTGGGAAAGAGAGAGCTAAAATCTGGGTGCTAGGAGTACTTGTTCCTACTGGGGTGGCATTTCTTTTAGGCCTTCTCAGCTGACAGAGCAAAGAAATATATGTGTGTATAAAAACTGGTATATATACATACATATCTATAAATATTACTAGTAACCATATATACCTATATTAAGCTAATCATGAATTCTTATTGATGTCTCCAACTCTAATATAGTACCACTGTTATTTTTTTTGCTCAAGTCTTTCTTCCTTAGTTTGTGCGAAGTCTTTATATTAGATCCTGAGCTCTTTTCAAAGATTTACTTTATTGTGATATAATTTGCAAACAATAAATTGCATTCCTTTTAAGTGTATCATTTGAGTCTTGACAAATGTACACACCTGTATAATCACCACCATAATCAAAATACGTATCATTTTCATCAACCCAGAACATATCTTCTTGTCCTTTTGTAGTTAGTCCCCTCCCAAACCCAGCTCCTAACAACCTCTGATCTGTCACTGTAGTGAAATCAGATAATATATACTCTTGTGTCTTGGTTCTTTTAGCATAATGTTTTTGAAATTTAGCCAGGTTGTAGCATGTGTCAGTAGTTTGTTCCCTTTGTGCTGACTAGTGTCCTGTTGTGGGGATATATCAAAATTTATTTATCCATTCCCCACGTGATGGACATTAGGGTTGTTTCTAGTTTTTGGCTATTATGAATAAAGGTGCTATTAACATTTGTGTACAAGTCTTTGTGTGGACATATGTTTTCTGTAGGTAAATACTTAGGAGTGGAATTGCTCAGTCATATGATACGTATATTTTTAACTTTAAAAGAAATTGCTGAACAGTTTTCCAAAGTGGTTGTTTGATTTTACATCTCTACCCACAGTGTATGAGAGTTTCAGTTGTTTTACGTTCTTACCAATACTTGGCATTGTTGGTCTTTTTCATTTTAGCCATTCTAGTGGGTATGTACTGGTTTTACTTTGCATTTCTTGATGATTAGTGATGTTGAGCATCTTTTCATAAGTTTATCAGCCATTCATATATTAAGTTACAGCTTTTGCTCATAAGTTGAATTATTTGTCTTAATTCAGATTTGTGGTTCTTATATGTTCTGAATACCAGAAATTTGTTAAGATACATCTATTGCAAATATGTTTTCCTAGTGTGTGACTTGCCTTTTCATTTTCTTTTTAGTGTTGTTCAAAATACCTTTTAATTTTGACAAAGTCCAGTTATATCCTGTGTTACTTTGACACAGCCCCGATAGTCCTTGACGGTTTTTTTCTGTTGAGAGAAGATGTTCCCAGCTCACTGTGTCTATCTTATACCCTATATCTGGAATCAGCCATTTTTCCCTACAACTCTGGTTCTTTTATTGGGAGATGGAATTTCAGGACCACTACTTGGAAGCTTATTGCCACTAAATTAGTTGTTTTTAGGGCTTTTCATTGGGCATACCTAGGAAATACATATGTATCTTCTCTTTAAACCTACAAATGTACGTGAGTTCAAATAATTCAGATTCAGAATTGCAAGACTTGTACCTAATTCTTTCTTTTTTTCCCCAAAAAAGCTTGAGATCTTTTTTGGTGTTTTTTAGGATTGGCCCTGAGCTAACATCTGTTGCCAATCTTTTTCTTTTTTTCCTTCTTCCTTCTTTTTTTCTCCTTCTTTCCTTTCTTTTCCCTTCCCCAAAGTACCCCAGTACATAGTTGCATATTCTAGTTGTAGGTCCTTCTAGTTCTGCTATGTGGGAGGCTGCCTCAGCATGGCTTGATGAGTGGTGTCATGTCCACGCCCAGGATCCAAACTGGCTAAACCGTGGGCTGCCAAAGCGGCTGTATGAACTTAACCACTCAGCCATGGGGCTGGCCCCTTACCTAATTCTTTGACTTTGTAGTTGTATCGCTTTTATGATGAAAGTGTTGGTCCCTGTTGACATTCATTTGCATTATCTTACATTTAATAGTTCCAGAAGAACAATTAACAATAGTATTACTAATCATATGATTACTAAGAACAGTTTGGTATTTCTTTGCAGTTCTTAGGGTATATCCTGTTGGGGAAATATCTGTGAAATCTGTCTGTTAGGAATATAAAATCAAATTATTCTATTTTAAGTTACTTCAAACAGTTCTGTATGTGGTTAAACCACAAAATTGATACATAGCTGGGTTGATTCATTTTGATTTTAGTTTTAGGGGTTTCTTTCTGATTTAATTTTATTTTTTAATATATATAGTTTAAAAAATGTTTATTTATGCAAATAAATAAAATATTTTCAGGGGGCTGGCCTGGTGGCGCAGCCGTTAACTTCTCACGTTCCGCTTCTCGGCCGCTCAGGGTTCTCCAGTTCGGATCCCAGGTGAGGACATGGCACCGCTTGGCATGCCATGCTGTGGTAGGCGTCCCACATATAAAGTAGAGGAAGATGGGAACGGATGTTAGCTCAGGGCCAGTCTTGCTCAGCAAAAAGAGGAGGACTGGCAGTAGTTAGCTCAGGGCTAATCTTCCTCAAAAAAGTATTTATGTAGGGGTATTTCTTCTTTTTCTTAGATAAAAGGCAGCATACCGTATACATTTTTCTTTACCTTTACATTTGTCTTTACCTTCCTTTTTTACTTAACATTATATCCAGCAGACCATTCCATAGGAATACATAGAGATATTTCTTAAGCTTTTTACGTTTACATAATATTGCATTGTGTGCACGTGCTATATTTGTTTAGCCAGTCTTCTACTGGCAGACTTTTAGGTTTTTTCATTCTTGCTACTACAGATAGAACTGTAATGAATTGCTTTGTGCACTTGGATTTGTTTTTTGGGTGCGTGTATTTTTTTAGTTTATCTTAGGGATAGATAAATCTCTAGAATGGAATTGCTGTGTCAGGGTAAATGCCTGTGTAATTTTGCTAAATAACGACAGATTCCTTTTTCAGAGCCATACCGTTTTGCATTGTTTCCAGCAGCATATGACAGTGCCTGTTTCTCCTCTGCTTCATTAGCATATGTTGTCAGATTTTTCCATTTTTGCCATTTTGATAGGAAAAAATGGTGTATCAGTATAATTTATATGTTTCTCTTATGAGTGAGGTTGGACATCATATATTTAAGGGGCATTTTCTGTGAATTCTCTTCATATCTCCTGCCTATTTTTCCACTTTTTTGTTGGTCTTTTTCCTCTTTCTTTTTAGAATCTCTATGTTTTAAGGATAATAACCTTTCATTTATGATACCAGGTGCAGATAATTTCCTCATTTTGTTGTTTGTCTTTTTTTTAGTTTTTAATACTTTATTTTTTAGAGTTTTAGGTTCATAGCAAATTTGAGCAGAAGGTACAGAGATTTCTTATATCCCCGTGGCCCCTACATACTCACAACCTCCCCCACTATCAACATCCCAAACCAAAGTGATAGCTTCCTTTTTTTTTTTTAATACATATATAGAGATAGATAGATTGATTGATTTTTATTTTCCTGGTGAGGAAGATTGGCCGTGAGCTAACATCTGTGCCAATCCTTCTCCACCCTGTATATGGGACACCACCACAGCATGGCTTGATGAGCAGTGTGTAGGTCTGTGCCCGGAATCCGAACCCATGAACCCTGGGCCACTGAAGCGGAGTGCACAAACTTCACCACACCACCAGGCCGGCCCCACAAAGTGATAAATTTCTTAAAATCAGTGAACCTATATTCATACATCATTATCACCCAAAGTTTGTACTTTTCATTAGGGTTTATTCTTGGTGTTGTACATTCTTTGAGATTAGACAAATATATAATGACATGTGTCTACCATTATAGTATACAGAATAGTTTTACTGCCCTGAAAATCCTCTGCGCCTATTCATTCTTCTTTCCCCCATCTCCTGGTAACCGCTGATCCTTTTACTGTCTCCATAGTTTTGCCTTTTTCAGAATGTTGTATAATAGGAATCATACAGGATGCAGCCTTTTTTTGATTGGCTTCTTTCACTTAGTAATATACATTTAAGGTTCTGCCATGTCTGTTTATGGCTTACTGGCTCATTTCTTTTGATCACTGACTAATGTTCCTGGATGTACCACAGTTTATCTGTTCATCTATTGAAGGACATCTTGCTTCCAAGTTTTGGCAGTTATGAATAAAGCTGCTATAAATATCTGTGTGCTGATTTTTGTGTGTACACAAGTTTTCAGTTCATTTGGGTAAATACCAAGGAACGGCACAATTGTAGGATTGTATGGTGTAATCATGTTTAGTTTTGTAAGAAACTGCCAAACTGTCTTACCGAGTGGCTTTAACATTTTGCTTTCCCTCCAGCAATGAATGAGAGTTCCTGTTGCTCCACATTCTCACTAGCATTTGATATTGTCAGTGTTCCAGATTTTGGTCATTCTCAAAGGTGTGTAGGGGTGTTTCGTTGTTGTTTTAATTTGCATTTCCCTCATGACATATTATGTCAATCATCTTTTCATATGTTTATTTTCTTCTGTATATCTTCTTTGGTGAGGTGTCCGTTTAGACAGTCTTTTGCCCATTTTAGAATCACATCAATTGTTTTCTTGTTGTTGAGTTTTAAGAGTTCTTTGTATGTTTTGAAAAACAATTTTTTTATGAGATGTGTCTTTTGTAAATATTCTTCGAGTCTGTGGCTTGTCTCCTCATTCTCTTGACTATCTCTTTCACAGAGTGGAAGTTTCTAGTTTTATTGAAGTCGAGTTTATTGATTATTTCTTTCATGGATTTTGCCTTTGGTGTTTTATCTAAAAAGTAATCGCCATACCCACTCTCATATCTCTGTTACCTTCTAGGAGTTTTATAGTTTGGCATTTTATATTTAGGGCTCTGATCCATTTTAAGTTAATTTTTGTGAATAGTATAAGATCTGTGTATAGATTCACTTTTCTGCACTTGGATGTCCATTTGTTCTAGCACCATTTGTTGAAAAGGCTATCCTTTCTCCATTGTATTGCTTTTGCTCCTTTGTCAAAGATCAGTTGACTATGTTTGTATGGGTTTATTTCTGGACTCTTTGTTCTACTGATCTTTTGTCTGTTCTTTCACCAGTTACACAATATCTTGATTACTGTAGCCTTTTAATAAGTCTTGAAGTAAAGTAGTATCAGTCCTCCAACTTTGTTCTTCTCCTTCAGTATCGTCTTAGCTGTTTTGGGTCTTTTGCCTCCCTGTATAAATTTTGCCTCCCCGTATAAATTTTAGAATCAATTTGTTGATATTCACAAAAATAACTTGCTTGGATTTTGATTGGGGTTATGGTCATGCACCACGTAACATTTCAGTCAGTGACGGATCACGTATAATGACAGTGGTCCCATAAGACCATATAGCCTAGGTCTGTAGTAGGCTATACAATCTAGGTTTGTGTAAGTACACTCTGATGTTTGCACAATGACAGAATCACCTAATGACACATTTCTCAGAAAGTATCCCCATCATTAGGTGATGCGTGACTGTACAATGAATCAATAGATCAAGTCAAGAAGAACTGACATCTTGACAATATTTATTCTTCCTAGCAGACATTGTATGATGTCTGTTCTTTTATAAGTGTGTTTTATGGTCCAGAATGTGGTCCGTCTTGGTGAATGTTCCATGCAAGCTTGAGACAAATGTATATTTTGCTGTCATTGGATGAAGGAGTTTGTAGATGTCAGTTATATCCAGTAGATTGATGATGCTTTTGAGTTCAACTGTGTTCTTACTGATTTTCTGCTTGCTAGATCTATCCATTTCTGATAGAGGGGCATTCGAGTCTCCAACAGTAATAGTGGATCATGTATTTCTCCTTGCAGTTATGTCAGTTTTTACCTCATGTATTTTGATACTCTGTTTTTAGGTGTCTATATATTTAGGATTGTTATATCTTGAAGAATTGACCCCTTTGTCATTATGTAACACCCCTTTTTGACCCTGATAACTTTCCTTGCTGTGAAGTCTGCTCTGTTTGAAATTAATAGCTACTGTCACTCTCTTTTGATTAGTATTAGCACACTTTATCTTTCTCCGTCCCTTTCCTTTTAATCTATATGTATCTTTATATTTAAAGTTGGTTTCTCATAGACATCATATAATTGGGTGTTGTTTTTTGATTCACTGACAATCTCTGTGTTTTAATTGGTGCGTTTAGTCCATTGATGTTTAAACTAATTATTGATATAGTTAAATTACTATCTACTATTTTTATTACTGTTTTCTGTTGTTACCATTGTTCTTTGCTCCTGTTTTTTGTCCTTCTCTTTTTGTGCCTCATATGGTTTGAATTGAGCATTTTGTATTACACTTTTTTTTCTCCCTTCTTAGCATATCAATTATACTTATTTTTACTTTTTTTAGTGGTTGCCCTAGAGTTTGCAATGTACCTTTACAGCTAATTCAAGTCTTCTTTCAGATAGCGTTATAGTGCTTCACACGTAGTCCAAGTACTTTATAATAACAAAATATTCCTAATTCTTTGGTCTTATATCTTAAGTGGTATTGGGATTTTCTGCTCTTTAAGTTTGGTAGAATTCCCATGTGAAACTAACTCAGTCTGGTACTATTTTATGACATGAGTTCTTTAACTACTTTATTTTTTTCAGTGGAAATTAGTAGACTTTTGACTTTTGTCGAAGTCAAGTTTGGCAAATTGTATTTTTCTAGAAAACTATTTCATCTATATTTTTAAACTGGTTTGCGTAGAGTTGTGTGAAGAAATCTCATGTTTTTCTTCATTTTTCTCTATTCTAATGGCTGTTTTCATTTTGTCATATCTGATTTTGAATACTTCTTCATTAGGTTAGCCAGTGGTATATTTTCAAAGAATCAGCTTTTGAATTTATATATTAGTTCTTTCTTTCTCTTTTCTAACACATTTATTTCTGTTTTTTTCTTTATTAATTCCTTCTTTGGTTTACTGTATTCCTTTTCTTTGTTGAATTGGTTGAGCATTTATTTTATTTATATTCATATTTAGTGCTATAAACTTTTCTTTGATAACTGCTTTAGCTGAATTCCATAGGTCTTATGTGTCATGTTTTCATTATCCTTATTTTCAGGAAATTCTCCTCTTTTGGTTTGGATGTCACCAATGATTGTTTAATGGCATGTTTTAAAATTTTGAGGCTGAAGAGTTTTTTGCTTTTTGTGTGTGTTCTTTTGATTAAAACAAATTACTTCTCAGGCCAGCCCCAGTGACGTAGTGGTTAAGTTCAGCGCACTCCACTTTGGTGGTCTGGGTTCAGTTCCCAGGCGCAGACTACACTACTCTTTTAGTGGCCATGCCGTGCTGGCGGCCCACGTCCTAAAAGATAGAGGAAGATTGGCACAGATGTTAGCTCAGGGCAAATCTTCCTCAGGAAAAAAAAATTACTTCTGTGTTGTTGCTCTTTATATTTCTGTTTTTTCGAATTTGATGAGATTTCTTTGTGGCCTACATTGTGGTCAATTTTTCTGAAATTTCCCTGTGTGCTTGAACAAAAAGTGTATTTCTATTTTTTGGTTTTTAAGTTCTAAAGTATATCTAAAATATCTGTTGTTTCAATCTCTATACTTTAATACCTTCTACTTGATCTATCTTGGTTTGGTAATGTTTTTAAAAAATATTTTATTGGTAGTGTGTTTTTGTCTGGTTCTCTCCCCATGCCTGTAGTGTCTGCTCTTCGTTACTGTATCAGTGGGTACAGAGTTACTAATAACTATTCTTTCTTCATTGTAATTTTTTAATGCAGTGTTTAGAGATGACTTGAATTGTGTTATCTGTTGAATGTGTTTTGAAGTTTATAGTCTTATTTATTTGTGGTTCTGCTTATTCTAAGACAAGCTAATATAATTTTTGTGATCACTTCATGAAAGAAAATCTCTGATAACCCTGTTATGAGATTTTTCTTCAGTATAGTATACACAAAGTAAACTACAGTTTCCTAAGTGTAGACCTATTTTCTTTACCACCTGTGTTTCTATAATATTGAAAGGATCTGAAACTGCACGTGTGAATAATTTTATAATTTAAAAATGTCAGATTATATCTATTCTAAAAGCCATAGACTGAGCTAAGTTGTTGGGGTAAAGTTCAGGGCAAAAGCAGCAATGAACCATTGTTGTTCATTATTTAAAGTTCTCAGCCTTAATCAGAAGTGTCCGTTGAAAAGTTTCAAAAACATTAAAGTGAGAATCATAATCTTTTTAAAATTAATAGTAGCTTTTAAAATTGTTAATAACTTTGATATAATATGTAGTAGTAAATGACAGAGAAGAAAAATTTGGATTAACATTAATTCTAGAGCTGCTGAAAGAAAATTCAGGAATTTGCTGATAATGTTAGTGTTTTGTGAAACTAAGTATACTTTTAGAGCAATAGGATTTGGAATCATTCTTCTTTAAAGATAAAAGGGAAGAAAAACAAATACCCTTTGTATGAAACACTGAATGCTTAAAAACTTGACATTATATTCTTCTGTATAATAAATAGGGAATTATAATTATGAATAACAGCTTTAGGCTAGTAATGGACAAATTTATATAGATGTTTTAAAATGAATATTGGTAAAAGGGGAGAACTTTGTTGGTATCTAAGTACTTGAGTCATTCTCTGACTAAATGTTCTGAGATAATTTTTATCTATTAATCTTAAAGAAAGTTCCTTCAAGTAATTTTGGAAAGATGTAAGGAAATCCAGAGTGTAAGAGATGTGATTATATAGTATAAATGGAAGAGGTAGTTGAAGTAGATTGTTTTTCCCTTCCCATCTTCTTTGTCTCATCTAGTACATTTAATACATATTAATACCCCTCTCAGTCATTAACCAAGCAGAAACTCATATTAGGGATAAACATAGACTTAATCTTAGGCACAAAGTGTCAGTTGCACTAGTATGGCATAGAGTGGCTTGACCTGGCAATAGTTGTGCATAAGTTCAAGTGGAACTAGTTGACTGTATGTTAAACAACAGGCAGAGTTTGGTATGATTGCTAAAGAAGTATTAATCTTCCCCTTTTAGCATTAATATGGACTATATACTCAGAGTACTCCCACTATAATAAAACTAGATCCTGGATAAGTGACAGCAAATACATTTTAAATGCATTGCTGCTTACATAAAACAGCAAAAGCAAAGAAACAAAAACAGATAATTGAATCTAAGAATTGAGCAGCAAATTTGAAAGCTGGTGGTGACATTGAGTCTTCTACAGATATTAGAACTGGTCAGAGACTAAGCCTTGGGCCCATCTCAGAAGAGAGAATTAGTAAATTGGAAGATGGAACTGAAGAATTTATTCAGAATGCAGCATGTAAAAACAAGGTTATAGAAAATATTGAAGAGGCTCAAAAATGTGGGAGAAATACTTAGAAAATCTAATGTACATCTAATTGGAATCCCAGGAATAAATAGAATGTGGGAAAGGCAGCAATGAAAGAAATAGTGGCCAAGAATTTTCTATAATTGATGAGACATAAGTCTCCAGATACAGAAAGCCCAATACATAGCAAGTTAGAATATTTTCTTGAAATTGCAAAACACCAGAGACATAGAGAAAATTTTAGACACACCCAGAGAAAAAAGGCAAATCCTCCTATAAAGTAGCAACAGAATGATGTTAGTAACAGCAATGGAAACCAAAAGTCACTGGAATAATATTTTTGAAGTGCTGAGATAAATCTGTCAACCCATTGGTATGTACCTAGCAAAACTGTTTTTCAAAAATGAGTCTATAATGAAGAGATTTTCAGATAAAATTGAGAGTGTTGACTACCAGGAGACCTTCACTACATAGAGAATGCTTAGAAGGATATACATCTGCGAGATGGAAAATGACCTTAGAAGGAGGGTCTGAAATGTAAATAGTAAAGGTGAACATAGAAAATGTTTACTAATTTGGAAAGTCTGTTATGGCCTGTGCAGTTGTCAGAAGTGTGGCATTTACTTTGAGAAGGTGAATTATAGTACCAAAAGTGTAGTGTAAATTGCTTTTAACTCCTCAGAATTCATTCCATTATTTTTTCTTTTTCTAGTAATACTGTGGTTTGGGGAATTGACCCCAGATTTGTTGCTGGGCCCTGATTAGTCTAATCTCGTCATAATGATCCCATTCTCCTTGCTAATGCAGTTGATTCAGGAGCCAGGGCTAAATCATTTAGCCTGTGGCTATTACCTTGATATCAGTTATTGATTCAGGTCTGGCTGTGTGACTGAAGTTGCCCTACTCAGATTGAAGGAAAGAATTCTTATTTTGTGGTTGGAGAAGGCACACTGGGGGAACCTCGATTGGTTGTTATTATGGTAAAAGAAATATGCCTTAATGTGAAGTCAACATTAGGAACAGCAGAGCTATGAGAAAGGAAAAAAACAACAAAATTTGATCTATAATGATTTCAGCATGTTACTAAATCATTCAGCCCTGAAGTTTTACCCTCTTTCTAGACTCCATTTTATGTGAGATTGTAGTTTAAATTTATATAGTTTAGAAGATTATAGTTTCTTGTTTAAACTCCACCAAAAACTCCTTCCTTCAAAACGTAAGTTAGACTTCATTGATACTAGTGTGATTTCAGTTCTAAACTAGGAGAAGTGGAAGCTATCTGCTGCTCTGGGAAGACTAGATAAATTTAGTTATCACGTTTTATTGAAGCACATTGGCAAATTAGTATGCCCAGAGAAGATGACAGGTGATGAGCGGTGTGGGAATCATGAAATGTTAATGTGTGGTCAATGTGTAGGGTGCCTTTGGCCTGGTATAAGAGGATGTTGAAGAGATTTAGTAATAGTGTTCAAATATTTAAACGGTTATCATGCGGAAGAATTATTAGATTTGTTTTGCATGATTCGAGAGGTCAGAACTACTTTCAATCAGTAGAAATTCTGGAGAGGTATAAGAAAGTTGTGATCATTGTAAGAAAGAATTTTCTAATATAATCTTTAGAACTCTGAAAATGGGGGCAAAGGGTTGCAACATTGAAGAGCTGTCAGTGGAGACCTTGGGAGTAAATTTTTTTCCAGAAATTCTTCTAACGGAGCACTTCTATAAACATGCAGTGTTTAAGAAGAGATTTTCTACGTGGGGGAGGAGATTGGATTATATTAATTACAAAGACCTCTAACATTTTATTATCCTAGCTGCTAATCTGGTTATTATAATACCAGTTTTCAACTCTTTTAGCCTCAACATTTCTTTTTAGGTCAAATTCTTGGTAATCCTTCTTTACTATCAAATAATAAAATTGATAATGAATATAATCTGCCCCATATGTATAATGTTTAAGAAATGACTATGAATAATATAAAGTAGAAATAAAATGGAAGTAATTTAAAGTAAAAGTCCACAATCATTTGTTGTATTTCTGAAGTGTAAGAAACTTTTAAAACCGCGCATTGTCCTTAAGTTAGGCATATACTTATTTCACAGCAAAACCTGATCTTAATTGACATGAAGTTAATTTTTACACAGTTGGTGAATTCATATATTTTGCTGCAGAAATATTAGTATGTTTGATCACAGGTTGCTGCTCCAGACCCTATTAGCAATATTACTTAACATATTTTGAAATCCTAAAAAATTCTAGATTTTTAAAATATCTGATCCCAGAGGTGCTGGCTAAAATATTGTGGTTCTTTAACATGTATTTCAGCATGTACGTGTCCAGAATAGCTAATTTAAAATACGTAGTAAAGTAATCAGATGGTCGCACTTTAATTAATATGTTTACATTTAAGAGAAGTAAGATGACAAGCCATTCTGTTCAAGAAATACAGAAAGGTAAAAGAGCAGACCATGCTGTGCCACATGCAACGAGTAATACCAGACCCTGTTTATTTGAGCATGATAAGAGAAAGGGGTAATAACTTTATTTGACAAAGGAATAACATGCATAAGCAAGTTATACACTGTTAAAATGGACAAAATGAGGCAATACGACATTTTAAAAAATGACCTGAGCCTTCTTACTAAGTGTTATCAAAATAATTTCCTATATTATGACTTGAGGCAGGATAGTAACAAAATTTTAGGAGAAAAACATATCTTTTAACTTGAAATTTCACCACATATTGAAGTCTGCGTTCAGTCTCTAGTACTTAATAATAGAAGTTATATATGATCTCTGGGCACAGTATCAGAGTCATATTGAAAAATAATAGACAATTCAAAAATTACATAACTTCAATATGTAGGGTAAATATTATGAAATATTTACATAAATTATTGTTAATGAAATTATTACATTTCTGGTTCTAAATCTGTTAAAAATATTCTGTTACAAATTTGCAGATTATTTTGTTTATGGGTCAGCACTACTGCTCTGAAACCCTTTTCAACTAAATTTGTAGTTGGGTATTACATAATACTTTAAGAAGACAGAAAACACAATATATTATTCAATAATTTGGAGATAATGTCCGATAAAATTTTTGATATAGTATGTATTAATGTATATTTATAATGGGTTTAAGCCATAGAACATTTAAAAGTTGCTTGGGATATAGAATAGTTCTTCCTTGATATTCCTCAGAATATATGTTAAGAATAAAAATAGATTGTGTTTCTTCTTTTCCTTTTGTCTTATGTATAAATAGCTCATTTCTTTTTTTTTTTTTTGATCTTTTACCGTTTTTCCATAGCTAGCTCTACTCTTGTATAATCTCTTAATAATTTTTGTCAGCCTCTCTTGTTTTACTCAGCAACTGTATATGTCATTTAGCAAGTACTGCTTTCAACATGACTTCATACCTGAATATGTAAAATTTAGGGTAAATTATAATATATACTAGATTTCTTTAAAAAGAAGACTTCAAAGAGAAGTTCATTTATGTTTTAAGCAGCCAAATTTTGGGGTTTTTTTTTTTTTACTGTTTTGATTCTTTTTTTTTTCTATTTAATTTTTATTGAGTTTATGATAGTTTACAACCTTGTGAAATTTCAGTTGTACATTATTGTTTGTCAGTCATGTTGTAGGTGCACCCCTTCACCCTTTGTTCTCACCCCTCAAACCCCCTTTCCCCTGGTAGTCACTAATCTGTTCTCTTTGTCTACGTGTTTAACTTCCTCATATGAGTGGTGTTGTACAGAGATTGTCTTTTTCCATCTGGCTTATTTCACTTAACATAATTCCCTCAAGGTCCATCCATGTTGTTGTGAATGGGACGATTTTATTCTGTTTTGTGGCTGGGTAGTATTCCATCGTATATCTATGTATATATACCTTATCTTCTTTATCCACTCGTCAGTTGATGGGCACTTAGGTTGCTCCCACGTCTTGGCTATCGTAAATAGTGCTGCAGTGAACATAGGGGTGCATGAGACTTTTGGAATTGCTGACTTCAAGTTCTTTGGTAGATATCCAGTAGTGGGATGGCTGGGTCATATGGTATCTCTATTTTTAATTTTTTGAGAAATCTCCATACTGTTTTCCATAGTGGCTGCACCAGTTTGCATTCACACCAGCAGTGTATGAGGGTTCCTTTTTCTCCACAACCTCTCCAACATTTGTTACTTTTTGTTTTGGTTATTTTTACCATTCTAATGGGTGTAAGGTGATATCTTAGTGTAGTTTTGATTTACATTTCCCTGATGATCAGTGATGATGAACATCTTTTCATGTGCCTGTTGGCCGTCTCTGTATCTTCTTTGGAGAAATGTCTGTTCATGTCTCCTGCCCATTTTTTGATTGGATTGTTTGATTTTTTGTTGTTGAGTTGTGTGAGTTCTTTATATATTATGGAGATTAAGCCTTTGTCAGATATATGACTTGCAAATATTTTTTCCCAATTAGTGGGTTGTTTTTTTGTTTCGATCCTGTTTCCCCTTGCCTTGAAGAAGCTCTTTAGTCTGATGAAGACCCCATTTGTTTATTCTTTCTATTGTTTCCCTTGTCTGAGAAGACATGGTGTCCGAAAAGATCCTTTTAATACTGATGTCAAAGAGTGTACTGCCTATATTTTCTTCTAGAAGCCGTATGGTTTCAGGTCTTACCTTTAGGTCTTTGATCCATTTAGAGTTTATTTTGGTGAATGGTGAAAAAGAATGGTCAATTTTCATTCTTGTGCATGTGGCTTTCCAATTTTCCCAGTACCATTTGTTGAAAAGACTTTCTTTTTTCCATTGTATGCCCTCGGCTCCTTTGTCGAAGATTAGCTGTTCATAGATGTGTGGTTTTATTTCTGGGCTTTCAATTCTGTTCCATTGATCTGTGCACCTGTTTTTGTACCAGTACCATGCTGTTTTGATACTGTAGCTTTGTAGTATGTTTTGAAGTCAGGGATTGTGATGCCTCCAGCTTTGTTCTTTTTTCTCAGGATTGCTTTAGCAATTCGGGGTCTTGTGTTGCCACATCTGAATTTTAGGATTCTTTCTTCTATTTCTGCAAAGAATGTCATTGGGATTCTGATTGGTATTGTGTTGAATCTGTAGATTGCTTTAGGTAGTATGGACATTTTAACTGTGTTTATTCTTCTAATCCACGTGCATGGGATCTCTTTCTTTCTCTTTATGTCGTCATCAATTTCTTTCAGGAAAGTCTTCTAGTTTTCGTTGTATAGGTCTTTCACTTCCTTAGTTAAATTCACCCCAAGGTATTTTATACTTTTTGTAAGCGGCCAAATTTTGTGTTTTGTAATGCCCAGAAAGAACTTCTAGCACTTACTGTCCTTGTGTGTTAGCGTCTTTCATAGTCAGGATTTAAAGTGTTAATAAAAGTGAAGCTGTGATGGGTAAATAACAGTTATATGACACTGATTTCTTTAGTTTCTTACCACTTAGTAAAATGTGATTTGGAGTCTTTATCTTATGTAATAGGATACTTAATTAAATTTTATAAGCTGAATTACTATTGTTTTGTCTAAAGGCTACTGTTCCACGTAGAATAAAATGTAAAACCTTCTGTTTTTTAGCTGCAATATAAGGACTAGTTACCTAACTATGTTAGCTACCATTTTGGTCTCATCAAAATAGGGAAAATCTCTTTTAAAAGCATTTATGAAATTGAGTTTGGATTTATCCTTAGATATGTAGGAAAATGCTCTTACGTTAGTGTATGGCAAGTCGTAGATTAGCACTTACTTTTGAGAGTCTGCTGTGAATGGTGCAGCCCTTTTTTAGTCATTTTTTAATAGTCATGAATCCTTCTATTATATTTTGTCCATTTTAAACTGTCCTTTCCCCTGTGATTTACGCATAGAAACTTAGTATGTAGTATACTTTCAAATGCTTATTAAAGTATTAGATTTGCATTGTGTATTTTAAAATCTTAGTTACTCTTTACATTTACCAAGTTCCTTGTTCTTTAGGAGAATGAATATAATATATTCTTTTCATTGTGGTGCTACACTACAACTTGTCATTTCCTCTACATTGTCAATAAGTGATTATTTGCAAAACTGATTCTTTAATGAAACAAGATGAATGAAGTTAGAAATATTCTGTATTACAATAATTACCTCATATGGTTTTTAAAAATATAGTAATCTGTATGTATGTATGTACTTTTTAGAAAGAATCTTCAAGAGGGAGACATAGGGAAAAGGAAGACATAAAAATCACTAAGGAGAGAACTCCAGAAAGTGAAGAAGAAAATGTAGAATGGGAAACTAATAGAGATGGTGAGTTTCAAAAAATCTTTGTTTATATAGTCTATTTATTTCTTGTTGACTTTGTAGACTTTTTGTGGACTTCAAAATACTTTTCAACTGATCTCCCTATTGTTTCAGAAACATCTTATTGACTTTTTTCTACCTTATTGAGCTATAACGCAGAAAATGGCATATAGTAGCAGAACAAAGGCAGGGAAAACTGTTTGCAGTGTGTTTTTCAACTTATCCATCCTTTTCCCCCCCTAGAACTTTATTGTGCAGCATCCGAGTCCTTAGGAATTTTGTTACATTTGTAAAACTTTTAAGTTCTTCAATTCCAAGGTTAACAAACTTAAATCTAAATTTATGTTTGTTGTTTTACATAAAATATTATAGGTGAGATTTTTAAATCTTAAAGACTTGGGAAAATTATTTCCAAGAAATTGTTGACTTTCATCTTTCAGAAGAAATCCTAATCAGATGATAATTGATTATGATCACGATAATTGATTATGATTATGAAGTGAGACCTGGGATTTGTTCATGAAAAATTAACAAAATCTTCTTTGAGTACTTGTCTTAACAAGGAAGCGTTTATTTTCACACCATGAATGTTCTCTCTTCTCCACTTCTGTGACCTTCTGGAAGGTAGCCCTATAGCCTCACAGTACCAAATATAGAGAAAGGGAACTCAGATTTGTTGAATGCATTGGATATGCTGGGCGTTTTAATGTAACTCATTTTGTGACCTCATTAATTCATTAGCTTTTAGATGACAAAACTAAAGAGTTTAAGAATTTAAGCAACTTCCTCAGCACTAAGCTGAAAACTTAGACCAGGGGTTGGAAATTATAGCTTCTGGGCCAGCCACCTGTTTTTGCAAATAAAGTTTTATTGGAACACAGCCATGCCCATTTGGTTACATATTTTCTGTGACTGCTTTTGAGCTACCAAGGATGAATTAAATACTTGAGACAGCCAACAGCCTGCAAGCCTAAAATATTTGCCACTATATTTAAGAAGAATCTCTGAAGATACAGACTACACTTGAAAAGTACTCTAAATTTGAACATCAGTACTTTTTAAGGAAATCCATTCTATCTTTGGACAGTGTTGTCTGTTAAAATGTTGCTTCTAAGAATAAATAGGAAACTTCCCTTTGATTAGTTCATTGGGATTTTATAAACCAATCTAATACCTCCTACAAACAGTAAAGGCAGCTATAATGTCCCAGTGTAGTTAATTAATTAGTTAATATATTGAAATAAAATATTGCACACCTTGACTGTTCAAGATTGGATAGCTAACTTTTCCTTGATATAAGGGATTAACTCCTAACACACCCAATATTCTTTCTTTTCATTTTAAGTATTTTTGGAAAAAATACATTCTGAAATGTATTGGATATTTCTTATCTTTAAAAATAAAAATTTCTCTATTCCCATTACAATAATGCATGCAATTGTTGAAACTTTAAAAGATACAGAAAAGCCTAAGTCAGTTCTCTCCTTGTCTTAATAGGAGCTATTTCAAACCCTCTCCTTAAAATCTCCAATGCCTTCATTTCTCCTGCTTGTTGTTTACTACAGAGAGGTGGTGCAACTCTTTATCCACAAACTCCCTCAACTTCCTGCCACCATACCTACAAACTAGTCTTTTATTCACGCCTAAACTTTTTTACTTCTCTCTCGTTCTGTGTAAGAGGCCAACTTCCTGCTGTATAAGGTTATATTCCCCTGTATTCTGGGTCTGATTTCCTCCCACCTCTGCAATCTTGTTCATTTATTATACATTCTCTTTTGTGTCTTCAATATCCATCTTGACACATTTTCTCTTCTCCCGTATTACTTTTAGCCATCACCCTGTTTATCCCCACTTCACAACTAAATTCTTGAGAGAGTTCTGTAGCTTGCCATCTCTACTTTTTCACCTCATACTTATTCCGTCTTCTGATCCATGTCATCATTAAAACTGCTCTTAAAGGTCACTAGTAACCTCCTCTTTGCTAAATAAATGGAGACATACTTCTCTTGGTCCTCTATAACCTTTCTGCAGCATATGACACTTCTGAGAGCCTCTGTCTTCTTGAAACACCTTCCCGTTGGCTTCCGTCTATCACTCTTCAGACTTTTATCTTCCTGTTCAAGCTCTTTAGTCTTCTATAAAGGCTCCTTGTATTCTATCTGTCCCTTAAATGCGATTCCCAAGGCTTTGCTCTAGACTATCATCAAAAAAACTGAAGTGATTTTACTGTAAGAGCCTTTTATGTACAAATTTCTTTTAAAAGGTGAGTAAATTTCTTTTATAGTAGCTCTACGTACAAAATATTCACATCGCTGTTTCTTGTTTTCTCTTGATTGAAGCTCAGAGATTTTGATCGTTGTGTATCTCTGTGGTTTAAAAGTATCTCTTTGAAGGATATTGAAGCATGGAGTTAGTCACCTCAAACCCCAGGTAGTGAGACTGAACTGGTTTAGTAGACTTAGCTTCTGCATTTTCAGTCTAAAGTGAGTAGCAGTTTTAAGTGGGCTCAGTAGAAATTGGTCTTCACTAGTATTTCGCAAACTTTTTGGTCTCAGAACACTTTTCACTCTTTTTAAGGACCCCAAAGAGCTTTTGTCTTTGTGGGTTATCTGTTTCATGTTAGAAATTGAATCTGAGAAATTTTTAAAATATTTATTTATTAATTCATTTGACAATCGCAATAATAAATATCCCAGTGTATACTTTTATGGAAAATAACTATGCTTTGAAGCAAAAATAAAAATTATGGGGAGGTGGCAATGTTTTACGTGTTTCTGCAGATCTTTTTTAACACCCAGGTTAATAGAAGACATCTAGATTTTCATATCTACATCTACGTTCAATCTGTTAGTGATATCATGTATCATGTGACTTCTGGGAAACTCCACTGTACACTCATGAGAAAATGAGTAAACTAGGCAAATAATGTAGTATTATAGAACTATTTTTGATCTTCTGGAACTTTGGAAACTTCTCAGGGACCCCCAGGAGTCATCAGACCACTCTTTGAGAACTGCTTGTCTCTAGAAGCAGCTTCTAGGACTTGTGGTTGTTTTCCCTTTGGCTAACTTCTTTTCTCACTTTTAATTTTTCCTTCCAGATGAAATCATGCTCTCAGGGCATCAGTAACATCTATGTGTTAATGATTCAAATATCTGGAGCTCTCAGTTGAGGCATCTGCCAACTGGATATCTCTATCTGAGTTCTGTATCTTAAGAGCACCACTTTCCTACTAGATTTCCAAAAGCCTGAGAGTCATTGGTGATACTCCTTTTCCTCAGCCTAGACATATATAGAGTTCTGACATTTCTACCTACTGAATGTCTTTCAGAACCACCTATTTCTCTAAATTACTACTCATATTCTAGTTCTTAAAATATTTGTTTATCGCCTATAAATATATTTACCAAAATAACCTCCTAACCTGCTGCCTTGAGGTTAGTCTTGTCTCCTCATTCATTCTCCACTTTGAAGCCAGAATAATGTTTAAAAAGATTTTTTTTTACCAAAGTATAATCTACATTCAGAAGAGTGCGCAATTCATGTGTGCAACTCATTGAATTTTCACCAACAGAACAGGCTTGTATAGCCAGCACCCAAAGCAATAAATAGAAAATTACTGGTATCCTATAAGCCCCCTTGTGTTCCCTTTCCAGTCACCACCTCCCAACTCCTACCTCCAAAAGGTAACTACTGTCCTGAGTTCTGCTACACTGATTAGTTTTTTCTGTTTTTGACCTCTGTATAAGTGGAATCTGTAGCATGTACTCTTTTTGTTTTTAGCTTCTTTTGCTTGCAATATATTTGTGAGATTAAACCGTATTATTTATTGCACATAGTTGTAGTTAGTTAATTCTTGTTGCTATATAGTATTTCATTGTATGAATATACCATAATTTATCCATTCTGCTGTTGATAAACAATTGAGTAATTTCCAGTTTGGGGCTATTATGAATAAGATGCTATTACTGTTCTTAATCATATCTTTTGGTAAACGTGTATCCATTTCTGTTGAGTTTATGTCTGGCAGTAGGATTACTGGGCCCTGGAGTTTGCATATGTTCATCTTATTAGATACTGTCAAGTCAAAAATGGTTGTCATTACCCATATGATATTTTTTGCCTTTTTCATCTTAGCCACCCTGGAGGTGTGTAGTGGTATCTTACTGTTTTAGTATGCATTGCGCTATTGACTAATGAAGTTGAGAACTTTTTCACGTTTATTGACCATTGTATAACCTGTTTTGAAAACTGTCTATTCCAGACTTTGCCTATTCTCCTATTGTGTTACCTGTTTTTTAATTGTTGAGAATTCTTTATATATTCTGGATATAAGATCTTTATCAGACATATGTATTGTAAATATCTTCTCTCACTCTGTGAGTTGCAGAGTGAGCTTTTAAAAGAATAAATTGGTTTATTTCATTCCCCTGTTTAAAATTCTCTGATTTCCCATTGCCCTCAGGATCAAGTACAAATTCTTACTGTACCTACAAAACTTTTCATTATCTAGTTGCTTCCTATATTTCAGTCCCTGACCCCCAAGTCTGTGTTTCCTGTTTGGTTCCTTAAACTTCTCTTATTTGTTTAGCATAAGAATCAGTGCAGTAACATAAAAACCAAAATATCATTGCAGTAGAAGAGAAAATGTATGAACATATTTGATAATCTTGAAGGTTGATACATCCTCCTATAATAAAGCATAAAACCCAGAAGCCATAAAAGATTTGATTACATAAAGATTTAAATTTCCTGTAAACTAAACACAGAAGTTAAAAATCACTTTAAGAAAATAGTTGACATGTGTAACATGTAAGCATATAGTAAAAACACTATAAACATATACAGTCATATGTCACTTAACAATGGGGATATATTCTGAGAAATGCATTGTTAGGCGGTTTGATCACTGGAAACGTCATAGAATGTACTTATGCAAACCTGGATGATATAGCCTACTACACACCTAGGCTATGCAGTAGTCATCTTATAGGAACACTGTCATATATGCAGTTTGTTGTTGTCTGAAATGTTGTTATGCGGCACCTGGCTATAATGAGCTTCCACAAATATATAAGAAAAAGTCCAGTTGAAAAATGGGCAAAAAACCCAAAAATTGGGTAGGTAATTCATAGAGGAAATAGAAGTGGCTAGTAAATGCTCAGGCTTGCTACAGGAGAATGCCAGTGAAAATAAAGAGATAGCATTTTTCACCCATCAGATTGGCAGAAATGAAAAATACTAATGTTATCAAGTGGAGTTTGGATTGGTGAAGCTGTTTTGGAGTGCAGTTTGGCAATAATAAAAATAAAATTATACTTGTCTTTGATCCAGCAAATCTAGTTTGAGAAATCTGTCCTAAAGGAATACTTGCACATGTGAATTAAGGTAGGTGTCAAAATAGTCATTGAAGTCTTTTTTATAACAGCAAAATATTGAAAACAAAGTAAGTATTATCAGAAAGAAACTGGTTAAATTAATTATGGTATGATATGAACATACCATGAATTGCTTTGCAGATGTTAAAATGAAGGTAGTTTTGACCTCTATGTATGACATGGAAAGATTTTCCTATATGCAATGTGGTAGTTTTAGTCCCATTATTTTAAAGAGTATAAATATTAAGGCTTATTTTTATGCATACAATACTAAACTATTTAATGGCATTATCACTCTAGTAAGGATGGCAGTGGGAGGAACATAAGGGGAATTCCATATTTTACTCTGTGTACTTAAGACTTTGACAGTGAGAATGTATACATTAAAGACAAAATAAAGTACTCGTATATAGTCTTTAATCTTTACGCATATACTTTTTATATATCTGTGATTATTTGCATATAATAGATTACTAGAAGTAAAATTGTTGTATTAAAGGGTATGAATGTTCTTTAGGCTTTTACTTATACTGCCAAATTCCTTTCCAGGATAGATGTGCTAGTTTACATTGCAGCCACCAGAGCATGACCATGCCTTTCACCTGTACCTTTGCTGATGCCTAATATTATAATTAGGAAAAAAATGGCCCTTTAATACATGAAAAAGGCATATTTATATATCATGTTCATTTCTTTCTTTTTGTGAATTGCCTGCTCATGTCCTTTGCCCATTCTTTTTTTAATTAGTAAGAATTCTTTATGTATAAAGAATGTCAGTCTTTTCTTATGTATTGCATGTATTTTTGTTACATATTCTTAAAAACTCTGCCTTGTTAGATGTACCATTCTAATTATGTTTAATATTTTCCTGATGACTTAGAATTATCTGTATGAATCAGTTTTTATAGGGCAATTGTAATGATAACCTCAAGCTGTAAGATACGGGAGACATTTTCTAAATTTATTAAATGGTTTAGACTTTTATTTTTGAGTTCCATCTTATGTTTTGTGCTTTCCAGTTTTTCTTTTTTTGTCAGGAGACTATCAGTTGCAGTGTACCTGCAGTAGCCCATCTTTATAGGCTAGGAAAACGTCTTACTTGTGATTATAATTTATGTAAAATAAGCATAAGTAGTTTCTGAGTAAAGACGTGAGAGGTTTTCCTCTAAGCAAAATATATTAGCTGTAGTTCATTGACTTTGACATATATTTTAACTGCTCGGGCCTCACCACCTTGGTTGGGTGGTTGGGAATTAAGGACTGAAAGCCAGCTTCTCAGTTCTTACGTGTGTTCTGTGTTGGTGATGTTTCCAGATAGCAGTTTTTCAGTGGGCAGAGCATTATTGATAATACCTTCAAAAACACTGTAAATCATTCTTCTCAATTAATACTCTTTCTTTGTTTTATCCTTGGTATTTGGTTCTAGAATTTTATCTGTTAATGGTTTAAGGACACAGTCAAACTGGATCATTGAGCCCTATTATTCACTGATGTAAAGTGCCTCAATGGAATGTAAAAGTGTAACTAGAGATAGCCATTATTTGTTTAATTAAATTCAGTATCTCTAATTATTTTATCTAATAAAAGCTATATGCCTTTAAATAGTTAGTAATTGCTTTCTGACTGACAAGTGTCATTTAGTCTATTTTATATGTGTACTGAGAAATTGTCATCATACTCCAATATAAGGCAAGTAATCAAGTTTAGTCACACAGGTAGCAGATAGATAGCTACCTTCTCAGTGCCCAAGCATGAATGGATAGTTGGCATTCTAATGTATTTTACCTATACATGACAATGATGTCCGTTTTCTTGTGCTTTAAGCAATCAAATAGGACTACTTATCATTATTGTTTTTTAGTTCTTCATTTTCTTTCTTTACCCAAGGTTCAGAAGTGGTGATCTTAAGTGCTAAAAGTGTAGTTTGAGAAGGCATCTCAGTTTGTGATGAGTAAAGCCCAACATGGTCACGTGCTAGGATAGAAGTCAGTGAAATTCCCTCCTCCAGGCTTCTTGGCATTTATAGCAAATGAGAGTGAGAGGTTCAGTGGCAGTGCCAGTAGCCACAGAAAGCTTGCATAGATTGTAATGAAGTACCTTAGCACACAACTTTTCCCGTTGTTTTTCCCCCTTAACCAATCTTCATATTCTTTTCATTGGAAATAGAGACATGATATCAGATCCACTGAGGAGATGGACAGTTCTGATCTAAGGAACTGGTACAAATTACTCATGTACACATTGGTATTAAAATTACTTTATTTTTAGATACAAATTACTTGCGTCACTAATGAAAAAACAAAACCATGGAAACAATGTTGTATTCCTAATGTGACCTTTATTTGATACTAATGAATCTTTAAGAAAATCAAGGAGATAATGAATCACATCATATGCAGAATGAAATATTGAAGGCTTTGGTGTCTTTAATGCCTAGAATTTATAGCTGAGTGTTTTAATTGTATCTTTTAAAAATCCCATCTCCTACCCAAAAGCCTAAACCCTAGACAATTCCCAGAAAACCCAGGAACCTTAAAAATGTATGGCTTTTCATAAAGAAATCAGCCGTATTGATTTAGTCCTTTGTAGAAACAGCATATGTGTCTTTAGTCTTTCAGAAGTATCTAATTCTAATGAAAGAATCTACCATTTTAATTGGTATAAAAATGCTCTAATTTTTGTTATAGATAATCATGATAGTTTCTGATAAGTAATGGAAATTTTATTTTAAAGATTCTGACAATGGAGATATTAATTATGATTATGTTCATGAGTTGTCATTGGAAATGAAGCGTCAGAAAATACAGAGGGAATTAATGAAGCTGGAACAAGAAAACATGGAGAAGAGAGAAGAAATTATTATTAAAAAGGAGGTATGCTATTCGTTGAAATATATGTTAGTAATTAACATCAACATGGATATTGATCAGAGGACTCATCTGCTTGTTACATCTTAAATTGTATTAGAATATTGATACATTGGCCAACTTACTGTATATCAGTCACTTCGTATCGTAATCATTTAATCTTCACATTACTCTATTAGATAAATATGAAATAATTTTGCTATTGAACAAGTGAACAAAACAAGTTCTGTTGCCTAGAGTCACCAGCTAATGTAAAATGGGATTTGAATCTACGTATGTCTGTTTTTAGGCCTATGCTATTTCTAGAATACTTGCTTCTTTTCTAAAGAGGAGAGGGGGAGAGAGAGAGAATTTATTTCAATGTAATTTGTGATTTTTCTGAGGACATTTTCAAATTTCATAATTTTAGTTTGCTTTATTGATATTAGCGTTATGTTAGGGCAGTTAATTAGCGTATTGGTTAAAAGTGTGGGTTCAGGAGTCAGACTAACATCAATATGTGGTGGCTATCATAACACAATGTTTCATCTCAAGTTTGGTATGATTTGAAAACACATGCTTTGTTGTCTGATTTTAACAGCCATGATTGGAGGAGTTTTTGAATTGACTTACTGAATTCTTTTGAAAGGTTTCACCAGAAGTGGTTAGATCAAAATTATCTCCATCACCTTCTCTGAGAAAGTCCAGCAAATCTCCAAAGCGAAAATCAAGCCCTAAGTCGTCATCCTCAGCTAGCAAGAAAGACAGGAAGACAGCTGCAGTATCCTCTCCCTTGTTGGACCAGCAGAGGTCAGTAGGGCAATAATGGTACTAGAATGAAAGAGCTTTTTCTGAAGTGATGTTCAAAAGAATTACTTAGTAGATTACAGAAGGGTACTTTTAATACACTTAGTATTTAATGTAAACTTTTTTCTTCTAAAAAAAAGTGAAATGTTTCAATTTAAAAGAAAATTACAGAGAACAGTAAAAAAATGTCTGTCACATCTACTTATGCTTCAGAGCTTTTTATTTTTTAAGAAATAAAACATAACAGATGCATTTCCTGTCCTTCCCACTTGAATTTGGCGTTTATGATACTTGTGCATGTGTGTTTATACTTTCATAATATGTGTTATTTTGCAATATATAGTATTTTCATCTATTCAATCTTAATGCAGATACATTATAACTTCTGCAACTTAGTTTTTCACTTAATATGTTTTAAAGCTTACCTATATTGATATATGTAGTCTTAGTTTTCATTTTAGTATTTGTACTATTTATTTGTCTACTTTTCTGTTGGACATTTGTTTTCAGTTTTTAGCTATTGCAAATTATACGCAATGGAAATTCTTCTTGTCTCCTTGTATACATGATCAAGAGATTGTTCTTTATAGTATATGTGTAGCAGTGTGAATATATTTAGAATTATTGTAGTAGCCAGTTGGCAAAATAAAAATAGAAGTGATTAAATATGAATACATTGAGGAACTGAGAATAAGGCAGGAGACACTTTTTCATTTAATGTCACTCTGTACTATTTAAATTTTATTTTAGTTAAAGTGCATAGGCTAATTATATTTAAGAAAAAAGTTAAACTAAAAGCCTCTTCCCAACATTTGACTAGTCGGCAGACCCTGTCTATCTGAACCCATAATGAAATTCATATTTGTCGTCTTCTTTCTAGTTTCTAGAGGCTTTAACCATATTTCAGACTTTTTGACTAGACTATTATATCATCCTACTAACTGTATTTACTTTATCTAGTGTCCACTCCCCCATACATATAAACACTTTCATTCAGCTACCTCAACCCATTCATTTTACGTATTTTGTGAGAGAAATCTTGAACAAACAATTCCAATTAATTTATTATGCCATTGAAAAACTCAGTGGTTTTCCATTCTGTTGATGAAATTCAGATTTTTTAGAATGATACTCATACTTTGATCTTTGCAATCTTGTCTGTATTTTTGTCCAGTATTCCTCTTATACTGTTCCACCTTCAGTCTTTCAACATCTGGCTCAAATTCTTTCTTTTCCAATAAGTTTTCCCATTTTTCCTTACTGAACATAATTTCTATTCCCTTTGTATATCTTTCAGATTTTATTTATGCCTCCCTGTTAATAATAATTGCTGTTTGCATTATATTTTATCTGTGGCATACATGTTTTACAACCTCTATTAAATTTAAGCTTCTTGAAGATTGGGATCTTGATGGCTCATTGTTCTGTCTCCCCATAGCACTTACTTTGCATAGAGCTTTGCATTGTAGTAAGGCACTCTCTGAAGGTGACTTGATCTTCTCCTTTGCTTCTGGGATTGAGTAAATATTACACAGGGATGTGGAAGAAGTTGGACTATGGAGTGATTTGATTCACCCCACTTACTCTTTATCCTCTTTGCTAGCCAGTTATATAACTTTTGGTCAGCTCCATTCATTTCCCAGAAAAAACAGCATACCAGAAATACTCTTTTTTCATTTTCTTCTCCTTTCTATTTATAAAATCTTTGAAATTTAATCTCTTCATAGAAAGTTTTGCTAACTATTTGGATGAAGGGTTAGTTTCATCCTATTCTTTTTCATCTCGTTTTCTCTTACTGCTTTATTAGTAACTCACTTATCCTTTGATGAATATTTAGCATGAATAATTACATTGATTTAACTACTATGTTTTCTGTATTCTAAGATGTTGTTGACTTTGAGATGCACCATTAATTTAATAATAGAAGCAGAAGGGCGTGGAAAACAGTCCAAAGGTACAAAGAAAACATTGAATTGAACATAGCATTTCTTTGGCATGCAGTTTAGATTTCCTAGAGTCTGTCAGATCATCAATTTTTAGTTTCATTGCTGGATCATATACTATAAACTCTTTGAAGACATGTTAAGCAACAACTAAGGATTAGAATTTCAGTTAAAATTCAGTGGAGTGTTGCAACCAGTGCTAGTAAGTCAGCTGAGGTGACAATCAGGTAAACAAACTCCTTGGTCTTACATGGTTATCATATTAAGTAGGCAGAGATAATTACAGGTAAATTAAAACTCATGCTTCTCCCTGAAAGTTGGCAGTTTTCTTTCATTGTGAGATATATTGTGATAGTAAGCTTTATGCTGATATGTGAGATACAGTGTGGCTTAGAATCAGCAAGTGTATTATCTATTCTGTCTGTCTACATTGTTTTTTAGTTTTTATTAGGTAAATTTTTCTTTATAGCTCTTTGTATAAAGATGTATGAAGTTTTTAAAAGCCATTCAAAAGAAATAGTTTTGGGGAGAGAGAGGATCTAAAAATGATAGAAGTAGATAATTGAGCTCTATGCCACCAATAGGAAGTGGGCTCTGTGCCAAAGAATAATCAACTAACTTAAAAATGTCGAAAGATTTTGTTGACTTCAGAAAGTACAAAACCATTTTTGCCCCCTTCAGTTGGAAGGCACTTGAAAACCTTACATCTGTAACATCATTGTTTTTTCCAACTGCATATATTTTTGAAGGTAATGTGGAGAAATTCTGCACTTTAGTGAGTGTATTGAGATAATCTTCATTGTTATCATAGCTTAATCCAAAAATGTGAGTTTAACACAACAGAAGTTTATTTCTCACTCAAGTAAAGTCAAAATGGTGTTTCTGATTAACAGGTGGCTCTCCGGTACATGGAGATTGAGTTCCCCAGGCTCCTGACTATGGCTCCACTTTCTTGGGTTTTTGAGGACACCAAACTATAGAATGTGCAAAGAAAAAAATTAATTAAAGTATTAAACTTATTTAGGTATACAGCTTACAATTGCCTGGAGTATAAGAGTCTTTTATTAGTTTGGCCTGGAAGTATATCATTTCCACTCACATTCTTTTGACCAGAACTTGGTCACTTGGCCACAGCTAACTTCAAAAAAGTCTAAACAGGGGCCAGCCCAGTGGTGCAGCGGTTAAGTGCGCACGTTCCACTTCGGCAGCCCAGAGTTCCTAGGTTCGGATCCCCGGTGCAGACATGGCACTGCTTGGCAAGCCATGCCGTGGCAGGCATCCCACATATAAAGTAGAGGAAGATGAGCACGGATGTGAGCTCAGGGCCAGTCTTCCTCAGCAAAAAGAGGAGGATTGGCAGCAGGTGTTAGCTCAGGGCTAATCTTCCTCAAAAAAAAAAAACAAAAAAAGTCTAGACAGTATAGTTCAACAATGTGCCCAGGACAGAAGTTTGGTAAACACCTAGCTAGTCTCTGTCACAGGCACTAATGTGAAAATACAGTTTGTGTGAAGAATTACTCTATCATTTTATCTTGAAAATGGTTTTTAAAATAATTTTTCATACAGATACCAGCTGTTGATTAGTTTTTGTCTTTTAAGTGGGAAAATATTTAGAAGTGCAGACATTTATCTCTTATCTGTTAGATACATAAAAAGTTTGAGTCATTTCATAAATATGCAGTGAGATATGTGCTAATAATGGTTCTTGGCAGAAAACAAAGATGAAAAATAGATCTGGTCATATTTTACTAATTTCTGACTTGCTAGGTGGTTAAACCTAGCAAGGTTTAAGAAATAGTAAGACATAGATTAAGGGCTAAGAGCTAAATTTTCTGAATGCTTACCATGATTGAGTCAGTTGCTTTTGTACTGTTATCCTTTTTTAATCTTACCAGCAGTTTTGAGGAAGATACTATCCATTACCTTTTTATAGCTAAGGAGTCTTGGGATTAGAGAACTGAAGGTCACAGGAAGTAAGTTCTGGGATTTAGCAAACCAGAGAGACATGGGTTGTGGAGAATTGATGAAATAAAAATAGAAGAAATTGAGTAAAAAACTTGAGGTTTCAGATTGAAATGACTCACTGAGTGCTAGAAAAGCATAACAAAAGAAGATCTAGGTTTATCTCAGTGCAATTTTTAGTTTCCAGGGAATAATGTTTTATAAGCATCCCAGAAGGAAAACCAGGTCACCTGCATAGGAAAGAAATTGACTCTCTTTGGGCTTTTCATCTACAACACTAACTGCTACAAGATATTGTAATATCATATATATACATATTTTTATATTTATTATATAATATTGTATATATGTATAATTATATGATGTTTATAGAGCTCTGAGGGAAAAGGATACTTGACAACAAAATGCTGTATTCAGTCAAACTGTTCAGGTATCAGGTAAAGACAGACAATTTTGGATCTATGAGGGCTCAGAGTTATACCACTTAGATAAAATTATTTAAAGTGCCAAGTGAAACAGGATCATCTATATCTAGAAATCAATTCCAGGTAGATTAAATGTGAAAGGCAAAATTCCACAATTTTAGGTAACCATCTTTGTAATCTAAGAGTTGAGAAAGATTTCTTAAGACTCAAAGATTTAAATGGATGTTTACTAACAATGCTTAGGATTTCATTTATAGGTAATGTAATTGTGTGTTCTTTATAATGATGAAAACATGGAAGACACCTAAATAGCTTAATATGAGGGTCTGGCCCTTTGTCATAGTGGTTAAGTCCAGTGCACTGTGCTTCAGCAGCCTGGTTTCGCGGTTTCAGATCCCAGGCGCAGACCTACAGCACTGTCAAGTTGTGCTGTGGTGGTGACCCATATACAAAATAGAGGAAGACTGGCACAGATGTTAGGTCAGGGCTAATCTTCCTCACCAAGAAAAAAAAGACTTAATATGAAATTGTTCAAAGAATTTATAGGGCATATCTATTAAATTCTATAGTCTATAAAAATAATTATTTAAATCTACTTTTTGTTATAGAAAGATACTCGTGCTTTATTTAGTACAAAAAATTTGATAAAACATTGTAATAGGATTGAGGGGGGTGGGAAAGAGACATGGGAAGAGTGTGGACATGTATCCAAGGTGTTAACAATGGTTATCCTTGGGTAGTGGAATTATATGTGATTTTTACTTTCTTCATCTACTTTTCTATATAAGTTTTAAAAAAAATTCAGTTCATGCAGTTGTTTTATTTTATATTTCCTGTCCTGAAAGAATCTCTTCTTAGTCCACCTGCATTTTTTCTCAGAAACCTACCCTTTAAAATTATATAATAAGCAGTGTTAATGAAATAAGTAGCAAGTAAATTAATTCTTTGCTTGTTTCTGTGTATTATTTTTTTCAGGATATTGATTACAAATATACAAAGTAGTAAAAGGCAAGTTATTGAAAAGGGTGCTATCATTTTAAAAAAAATGCTTTGTTAAAATGAAAAAACATTCATTTGACCTTCCAAAAATATTTGGACCTCTAATGATAGCTTTATGTTACCTTCAGGAATTCCAAAAGCAGTCAAAGTAAGAAGAAAGGACCCCGCACTCCTAGTCCACCCCCTCCTATGCAGGAAGATATTGCTCTGGGGAAAAAATATAAAGAAAAGTATAAAATAAAGGATAGGCTAGAAGAAAAACCAAGAGATGGAAAGGACAGGGGACGAGATTTTGAAAGACAAAGAGAAAAAAGAGAAAAGCCACGGTAAGTAAGATTGTATGTTTCAAGTCTTACTTTTGTAGAATCTAAAACAACTTTTCAGAAGATTTTAGGCATTACTGTAATGGATTTTTTAGTGTTTTCAGGTCTGTGTATGTATATTTAATAATTTTCGTATTGAATTGTGGATAACTTCACTTAAAATTTTTTATTATGATTAAAAAACAAAATTTCTGGGGTTGTCCCCATGGCATACTGGTTAAGTCTAGCACACTCTGCCTCGGCAGCCCAGGTTCACAGGTTCAGATCCCGGGTGCAGACCTAGACCACTCGTCAGGCCATGCTATGGTGGCGACCCACATACAAAATAGAGGAAGATTGGCACAGATGTTAGTTCAGGGCTCATCTTCCTCAAGCAAAAAAAAAAAGGAAGGTTGGCAACAGTTGTTAGCTCAGAGCAAATCTTCCTCACCAAACCAAAACAAAATACCACACCGTAAAATTTCCATCTTAACCATTTTTACGTGTACAGTTTAGTAAAGTAACATTCACATTGTCATGAAACAGAACTTTTTCATCTTGCAAATCTGAGCCTATACCCATTAAATAACTCCCTTTCTCTCCCCTCTCACCTCCAGCTCCCCAGCCCCTGGTAACCACCATTCTACTTTATGTTTCTATGAATTTGACAACTTTAGATACCTTATGTAAGTGGAATTGTGTTGTCTTTTTGTGACTGGCTTGTTTCACTTAGCATAATAATGTCTTCAAGGTTCATTCATGTTGTAGTGTGTGACTGGATTACCTTCCTTTTGAAAGGTGAATAATATTCCATTATCTCTATATACTGCATTTTGTTTATCCATTCATCTGTCAATAGACATAGGGATTGTTTCCACCTCTTAGCTATTGTGAATACTGCTGCTGTGAACTTGGGAGTGCAAATATCTCCTCAAGACCCTTTCAGTTCTATTGGATATATAACAAGTGGGATTGCTGGATCATACAGTAGTTTCTATTTTAAATTATTTTTTTGAGGAACTTTCATACTGTTTTCCATACCAGTTGCACCATTTAAAAATCCTACCAATAGTGTACAAGGGTTTCAGTTTCTCCACATCCTCAGCAATATTTGTTATTTTCTGTTTTTTGGATATTAGCCATCCTAATAGATGTGAGGTGATGTCTCACTGTCGTCTTGATTTGCATTTCACTGCTGATAGTGACATTGAGCCGCTTTTCATATGCTTATTGACCATTTGTATATCATCTTTTAGTAATATCTATTTAAGTCTTTAACCTATTTTTTAATTGAGTGGGTTTTTGTTGAGTTGTAGGAATCCATTATATATTCTGGGTATTAACCCTGTATCAGATATATGATTTGCAAATATTTTCTCCCTTTTCACTCTGTTAATAGTGTCCTTTGATGCACAAAAGTTTTTAAGTTTGATATAGTTCCATTTGTCTGTTTTTGTTTTTGTTGCCTGTCCTTTTGGTGTCATATCCAAGAAATCATTGCCAACTCCATGTCATGAAGATTTTCCTCCATGTTTTCCTGTAGAAGTTGTATAATTTTAGATCTTACATTCAGGTCTTTAATCCATTTTGAGTTAATTTTTGTGTTATTGTGTAAGGGTCCAACTTCGTTTTTTGCATGTAGATAACCAGTTTTCCCAGGACCACGTTTGAAGGAATTCCCCTTCCCCATTCCCTATTGAGTAGTCTGGGCACTCTTCTTGAAGATCATTTGACCATATATGCAAGGATTTATTTCCAGGCTCTCTATTTTACTCCATCGGTCTGTTTGTCTTTATGCTAGTAGCAGACTGTTTTGATTAGTCTTGCTTTGTAATACATTTTGAAATCGGGAAATATGAGTCTTCTTTGTTCGTCCTTTTCAAAGTTATTTTCGTTATTCAGGATGCCTTGAAATTCCATGTAAATTTTAGGGTGATTTTTATATTTCTGCAAAAAATGCCATTGGGATTTTGATAGGAATTGCATTGAATCTGTAGATCACTGGGTAGTATGGAATACTTAACAATGTTAAGTCTTCTGATTTATGAGCATGGAATGTCCTTCCATTTATTTGTGTCTTTAATTTCTTTCAGCAACGTTTTGTAGTTTTCAGTATACAAGTCCTGTATTTGACCTTCTTGGTTAGATTTATTTCTAAGTACTTTATTCTTTTTTGTGCATTTGTAAATAGAATTATTTTTAATGTCCTTTTCAGATTGTTCATGGTTAGCGTATAGAAACACAACTGATTCTTGTGTGTCGATTTTATGTCTTGCAACTTTGCTGAAGTTATTAGTTCTAACAGTTTTTTTTTTTCTGGTGGAATCTGTAGGCTTTCTTACATATAAGATCATGCCATCTGCAAATAGAGATAATTTTCTTCTTCCTTTTCAATTTGGATGCCTTTTATTTCTTTTTCTTGACTAATTCCCCTTGCTATAACTTTCAATACTGTGTTGGATAGAAGTGGTGAAAGCAGGCGTCTTTGCCTTGTTCCTGATCCTCAAGGGGAGATTTTCAGTCTTTACCATTGACTGTGGTGTTTGCTGTGGGCTTTTCATAAATGGCCTTTGTTATATTGAGATAGTTTCTTTCTATTCCTAATTTGTTGAGTGTTGTGTTTATCATGAAAAAGTGTTGAATTTTGTCATTGTTTTCTCTTCATCTATGGAGATGATCAGGTGATTTTTTTTCCCCATCCTTCTGGTAATATGGTGTAATCCATTTTCCAATGTTGAACCATTCTTGCATTCCAGGATTAAATCCTACATGGTCATGGTGTATAAATCTTTTAATGTGTTGTTGAATTTGGTTTGCTAGTACTTTGTTGAGGATTTTTGCATCAGTATTCATCAGGAATATTGGTGTGTAGTTTTTTTTCCCTTGTAGTGTTTTTGTCTGGCTTTGGTATCAGAGTAATACTGGCCTCAAAGAATGAGCTTGGAAGTATTCCCTCTCCTCCAGGTTTTGGAAGAGTCCCCAAGGATTGGTGTTAATCTGTTAATTCTTTGGTAGAATTCTCCAGTGAAGCCATCAGGTCCTGGGGTTTTCTTTCTTGGAAAGGTTTTAATTACCAGTTCAATCTCCTTACTTATTATTGGTCTGTTGATATTTTCTCTTTCTGAATGATTCAGTCTAGGTAGGTTGTGTGTTTCTAGGAATTTATCCATTATTTCTAAGTTATCCAATTTGTTAGTGTACAGTTGTTCAAAGTATTCTCTTGTAGTCATTTTTATTTCTGTGGCATCAATTGTACTGACCTCTTTTTCCTGGTTTTATTTATTTGAGTCTTCTCTCTTTTTTCCCTTGGTTAATCTAGCTAAGTATTTGTCAATTTTTTTGATCTTTTCAAAAATCCAACATAGTTTTGTTGATTATTTTGGTTGTTTTTCTTTTCTCTATTTCATTCATCTCTGCTCTAATCTTTAGTATTTCCTTCCTTCTGCTTGCTTTGGATTTAGTTTCTTCCTTTTGTGGTTTCTTGAGTTGTAAAGTTAGGTTGTTGATTTGAGATCTTTTTTATTTTTAACGTATGCATTTATTGCTGTAAACTTTCCTCTTACCACTGCTTTTGCTGCATTTCATAAGTTTTGATACGTTGTGTTTTCATTTTCATTTGTCTCAAAGTATTTTCTAATTTCCCTTGTGACATCTTTGACTTAATGATTGTTGGAGTGTGTTGTTTAATTTCCACCCGTATTTGTGGGTTTTCCAGATTTTCTTCTGCTGTTCATTTCCATTATGATTATAAAACATACTTTGTATGATTTTAGTCTTTTTGAATTTGTTAAGACTTGTTTTGTGGCCTAAAATGTGATCTGTCCTGGATAATGTTCCAAGTGCATTTGAGAAGAATGTTTATTCTGCTATGGTTGGGTGGAGTGTTCATTATATGTCTGTTCAGCCCAGTTGATCTACAGTGATGTTCAATCCTGAATTTCCTTATTGATCTTTTGTCTGTTAACAACCATTAGCTTTTTGATATAAATAGACTTATAAAAAAGAGCCAGCCACTGAAAGATCTGAGACTCTTCTGAAAATCTGTTCATTTTGAAATTTAATAATTGTTTCAAAATTTAGAGTGTATGTCACTGAATTGAGTAATGTAGATTCTGTATATTTAATAAATTACTTCTCATAAACCAGTTTTTCTCTACTCTAAAGATAGTACTTCTTAAAAGTCTGTTTTCAAAATGGACAGGTTATGAACTCTTGATTTTTAAAATTCATTTATTTAATGCTACTTAAGAACAAGTATCCTTTTTATAAAAATCTACTTGGAGGTAATATTTTTCGGGTTCACACGATTTGTGAAATGGCTACAGATTTGATACGGATGCTTTCCCCTTGTTTTTTATTTTTTTAAATTAGTTTTCAAGTTTATTCTTTCATGAAATTAGCATTTCCTCAAGACAAAATGCAACTCTTTAGAGAGCTCTCAGTCTCTTTTCTTCTTGAGTTACAGTGTAATGGAAAATGCATAAACATTGATACAAAGAGGAACTTGTATCTTGGCTCTACCAGTTACTTGATTCAAGACCCTGAATAAGTTTGTTTTCTGAGCCTCTATTTTTTCAACTGTAGAATATACATGATTTTGCCTGATAGTGTTGAGGTGAGAATATTAAATGAGATAATACTTAAAAAAATAAGCAAAGTGCTCAGAAAGTGTGTCTTTATTTTCCTACTTTAGTAATAAATTATAGCATAATTATATTTAAAAATGCCTTTCCATTTACAGGTTTCCACTTAAACTATATAGTTAATAAAACGTATCCGTAAAGAGACTTAGCTTTTTCTAACTTTTCTACTTTTTTTCTGACTGCACTTATGCAGTATCACCTAGATTTAGAATCAGCTGTTAGTAATAAGGACTCAGTTTAGGGCTTTTAAGTACATAAGGCAAGAGTACCCAAACTTGGATGCCTGATTTCAATCCCCAGATATTCTGATTTATTTAACATAGGGAGCAACATTGGTGTCTAGATTTTTAAAAGTTCAGTGGCTAATTCTAGTGTTCAGCAAAGTTTGGGAACCATAAATTGAGATTCATTCTCTCATTTAAAGAAGCTTAGAGGGAGGCAGTCCAACACAGATCACAGTGTTACATGAAGTCATTGAGGATCCAGGTACTGTCTTTCTTCCTTGTGCATGCTGTTTTTTTCAGGGTTATCTCATGGTTGAATATAACTCCTGATGCTTTAGCCTTTACATCCATATTCCAGAGACCAGAAAAAATTAAGGGAAGAAAACCTAATCTTCCTGGAAGTCTCACACACTATTTCCCCTTACATCTTATCGGTCAGAATTTAGTCACATGGCTACATCTAGCTATTAGGGAGTCTTGGAAATCTAATTCTTTAGCTGGGCATATAGCCGATCCAAATAAAATTGGGGTTACTAAAGGAGGAGAGAATGGGTGTTGGGACAGGTCATTGCAGTCTCTGCTACACCTGTGAGATGCCATTTCTGTTCATGTTATTAAGTGACAAGATTATTAGAGTAAAAGCAGGATTATCTGGCACTTTATCTGGAAAGCTCTGTGAACTGGTATTTGTACTATCATTCAGGATAAATTATCCTAGTAAGCAGTTAATGTTGCTTTATAATTATAAGTTCAATAAAACCTAGTCTTTTCCCAAAAAAAGATTTTGGCACTAAGCCTAGGCCTTTCTTTGTCTTGAGAAGAGATCATCTTATCTAATTTATTTAGATGAATCAACCCCCCTCCCCCACCCCGTGACTTAGAAGAAGCAGAATGATTGTGTCAGCTGTTACTAGGATTTGGCAACATTGTGTTTTATTGGAGCAATAAGAGAATGGTTAACTGGAGCATCTACAATTCTTGAACATATTTTCCTAAAATATACTCTGAATTTTATTCAATCCAGTAGGTATTTTTCTGAAAAATGACATGTAAATCAGATATAAATTCTAAGTGTACTTAGTGATTTACATGATGAAGTCTTTATTCTTCTCTAATGGTTCTTGTTTTGTTATTTTGACCCAGAAATCTCTGAAAGGAGATTCTTAACATATATCCCTAGATAGTTCACCATTGAAATGGTAACACATTCTTTGTATTATGAGGAACTGAGTAATACACAGGTTGATTCTTCATTTTCTGGTTTTTTCTCCCTGGCTGTCTCCACCAGGAGCAACAAAGTATGCCTAGGATGTACCTGTTACTGATTATATAGAAAAATCTGAACTTGGTTTCTTTCTTTTGTGTAAGGAAATGAAGCAACAGGGTTAGGAGTACTGAGGGACTGCGTGGGTCCCAGACTTGCACTGGAGCTCTAAAGCCATATTTGACAAGGTTGAAAAAGGGCATTTTGATTTTGGAGGAGTTAATTTAATTTTTAGGGTTTAAGGTGGATCTATTATTTTAATTTTTCTCCATTACTATGAATAAAGGATTTATTAATTCTAAAAGCAAACAGTATATTAAGAATCTTTGTCACTGCTTTCAGATTGGTCGGGTATGTAATTTAAAAGCTAGTATCTAAATTCCTTTTGGAGAAAATTGTCCTTTAAAATTAATTTAGATGTCATACTGGGCTTATTAAGAGTATTGGGATTATTAGGATTTGTTGTGCTTAAGTGAAAGTAAGCTAATTCATTTGTTCATCCAACAGTTATTGAATACCTAGTGGTAGGAACTGTTTTAAAAGCTGGTGGTGCAGCAGTGAACAAAAATGTTGTCAGAGGCTTTGTTACTACAGGTGGAAGTAATATATATCACATGTATGTATAATAATATCTTTCTGAAAATGGATTATTTTTCTTCCTTCCAAGTAAGAAAGACTTACTGGGCCAATTGGATATAGAGGATTGCTTACATTTCTTAGAGGATGGCTCCCTAGTGAGTTACTAGAAGAGTGTGCATACGTGTGGGACAGATGATGCAACAAAGCCACATGGTCCTCTGACTTTAAGTCCTTCTCCCTGTCTTCTGTCTCAGTTCTACAGCCTTCTAGATCAGGGTCTCCCAACTTGAGATCCATTGGTGGATTTCATGTGGCTGCAAATTTCTTGATGTGTGGGTAAAATTTTGCCTGTGTGTGTTTTGGTGAGGGGAGAGTGACCATAGCCTCCCAGAAAAATCCATAATTTCCCCTCTCTTCAAAAAATGTGAAGAATTATTAATCATTCTTTAGACCTCTTCCACTGATCTGGCATTGAGGATTTGAGTACTTGCCTTCTAAACCTTCATCGGTGACATCAACTTTGTTAAGAATATACCCTATTCCCAAAATATGGTTAATTTGAATAATACTAACTTCTGTCATGTACTTGCTTTTGAAGTGAACAGTTTGGAGGCCACAGGTCTTAAAAGAGTTTTCTTACCAGTCGTCTTCCAATTTGACCAGTAGACTTTACTCAGCTATGATTTATTTATGCTACATTGTTCAAAACCTGAGTACCACTTGTTTATCCAAAAAATAAAAACTCTTATGAATTTATTACTCTGCTTTTAAAAAATGTAGCAGTTTCCCATAGTATTTCTTAAAATAAACTTTCCATATTCTGCTCTGTACAGAGAATACTAAAATCTTAGTTACCTGGAACTCAGCTTACCTAAATCATCTTTATTCTGTGATTTGTTTTAGAAGAGATATAACTCACAGGAAGATTAAGTTCAAATTAGATATTTAGTCAGAAGATCACTTGTGAAGGGATTATTTCATGAGCATCAATATTCCTAAGCTGTTACCTCTAGATAATCCTAAACTGGATATTCACGATGTTGTTTCAGTGGACCTGTAATACTTTCTTTATCAATGAAAATCTCTGTTGTATATACAGTCATGCTCTGTATAATCACGTTTTGGTGAACGATGGACCTGCATATATGGTGGTCCCATAAGATTAGTACCATATAGCCTGGGTGTGTACTAGGCTGTACCATCTAGGTTTGTGTAAATACACTCTGTAATGTTCACACAAGGACAAAACTGCCTAACAATGCATTTCTCAGAACATATCCCCGTTGTTAAGTGACGCGTGACCATACTTTAATTTTTCTGGATCAGGTACCTGAACCAATATGTTAGTGTAGTTTAAGAACAAGGGCTTGAGCAAACACAAACTTTTCGGATAGTAGTTAACCAGAGAAGTTAACTAACAAGTGCGTGTTACTCATTCTGCTGGACATTTGGTTAAATATTGTTTTACTGATGGGTAATATGTTTTAATCAAAATACTAGGTTGTAGAATTTTGAAGTTAAGTGAGAAGATGATAGTAAGAGAGCATAGCTAGTTTTTTTTTTAATTACTTCATTATGATTAACTGAATATGGAATTGTTTATTTCTTCGTAGGAGTACAGATGCCTGCATGAGTCTTACCCACATTTGAAAGACAGATTTGATCATTCGAAATTACCACCAAATTGACAATTTCCTTTCAGTGATTGCACACATTGAAATAATTCAGAATGTTTCAGACCTTTGACAAAGAATGCTATCTATTGGAATCATTCTTTGATTTATTCAGTATTTACCATTCATGTTCAAATACCATGGTTTATACTGGTGAATCTCATCCTGTGGCTGTGAACCATAGGACAAGAAAGAATTCATGTGTGCACCAAGCATTTTCTATAGATGAATTGATAATTTCTTGAATAAATGTGTACTGATGTTGCCCTGTCATATACAGAGGATGGAAAAATGTTACATGAACATTTTTATTAGGAAACATCTCATACACATAAAAATAGAACAGAATAATGGTCCTCTTATATCTTTGTTGTTTCGTCTATACCCCTGTCCACCTATCCCCTCCACTATTATTTTGAAGCAAGTTCAAGACATCATATCATTTCATCTGTATATATTTTAGCATATATCTCCAAAAGAGAAAGATACTTAAAAATATATAATCACTATACCAGTATCACACCTAAAAGAAAAGAGTAATGTAATTTTAAAATACAAATTTTAAAAGTGTCGATGAATTTGTAGTATCTTTTATAATATTTTCCCAATTAGTGGATATTAGCACAAATAATATCATGAAGGATATGCAGATCTTTTCATATTAAAATGGAACCTTGTATTCAGGTTGAGAATTACTTGTCTGGGGCATTTTCTTTTTTCTGCATTTAATTAAGTTCTATCTGTAGACCTAAAATGTGTTTTTACGTGAATGCTAATTTAGGCTAGGGATATAAAATTAAGTCACTTAAAGAAATGTGTAATATAGCTGAACATAATTATATAATATACTAAATTTATGGTAGACTTGTGTTAAAAATGAAATAGTTTTATAAATATCAAAATAATCACACTGGGAAGAAGAAAAACGTGTCTCACATTTAGTCCAGTTGATCAAGGCTTGGGCTCTCTTTTGTAGGTGTGATATTGGGGAAATTTATTGAGCTGAAGAGAGAATCTCCTGTTGTGCAGCCAAAATCTAAAATGGTATTTATGTCCCTAAAAATTCTACTTTTACCCTTTGTGCAACGTGCTTGGTGGAATGAGAGACTTGAGAGAAGGTTCTCAAGCAGTTTCAGAGAGGTTTTCAGTAGCAGGAGGCGACTCTTCTGGTAAACTAGTTACACCTGTCTTCTTTCTCTTCTTCAGTATCATGATCCATCCTGCCTCCTCTGTGGTTGCTGAGCCCTCAGCATGGAAAGCTCTTCCCTCACATTTTCAGCACTTGGCTCTTTATCACCTTCTCAGTAAAGGCCCTTTCCTTACCAAGCAACCTAAAGTAGTCCCCCTGGCATACTTTTTGGACCTAGCAGTTTCTATTTCATTGCCCTGTTTTATGAACTTTGTTGCGTTAATTAGCTGAAATTGCCTTGCTTTGTTGTTGGTGGTCTACTCCTAGGCTCTGTAATTAAGAGACTGGTTTTCACTCCTCTCTGTCTCAGTTACCTCAGAGTTGTTGACTTAAAGATGAAATGAGTTAATATATGTAAAGCACTTAGAACAATGTCATACATTTAGTAGCAGGGTATATATTACCTGCTATAGTTATTATTAGTATTATCATCATTCTTATGTTAGTGGCTGTGTCTTCTTTACTTGTACATCCTCAGCGCCAAAAATAATGCTTGGAGCATAGAAGATGCTCACTTAATATTTGTTCAATGAATTAAAGTGACATGATTTTAATAAGAATAAATTTCTTATGTAAAAGAATAGAACCTCAATATTTCTGTGTATGAAATGTGTGTCATCTTGTATTTTACCACTGATAATAGAATTGATTTTAATAGTGTCCATAGTCCATTTGTTTTGTTTTAAATTATACTTTTTGATAATGATTTTAAAGGTTGAATTATGAATGTTAGTTACATCATGTAAACATATTTTCATATTTGAGAAATAGAAACCAATTATTGAGAAAAATTGGTGTTACTAATTTTAAGAAAGTGTAGGGTATAAACATTAGCTTGTAGGTGAAATTACTTGCATCTTGAATGAGAGGAAATTTTCTTTTTAAATTTCTTAACATTTCACATTTTTCCTCAAATGAAATACACCCCGAATATTTTCATTCTATATTATGTCCTAATGATAGCAGCATTAAAAAGCTTTTGATTGGAATCAAGTCAGGCTAAAGATCAGCTTTCCCTATGTGCTGTAAATCACGGTGCTCTTGCTAACGGTATACAGATTTCTGTTGTAAGGTTTTGAGCATCTCTTCATGTAATAAACTTGCCTTTTTTATTTGAATTTCAAATGCCTTTTTTCCTCCTCAGATAGGAAACCAGCCAATTGTAAAGCATAAGATTAGTTAATCGGAAGTTACTCTTGTTCTAGGTGAAAATGTATTTTAATATATCTCTGTAGTAGTCTAGAAGCCAAAGTTCTAATAATTTTGGTCAGATTTCAAGACAGTTTTTTTTCTTAGAGTCACATCTTTTATATGAACATATATGGGTCCAGGTCCAGTTGGGCTCATGTCTGTAATTTGACCCATCATGTTTTGTTAACAGATCCTCTTTTCACTGTTCTTCAGTCATCAGACGTTTTTTTGAGAAAGAGTAGCCCTAAGCTAACATCTGCTGCCAATCCTCCTCTTTTGTTTTGTTTTTTTGTTTTATTTTTGCTGAGGAGGACTGGCCCTGAGCTAACATCCGTGCCCATCCTCCTCTACTTTATATGTGGGACGCCTACCACAGCATGGCTTGCCAAGCGGTGCCATGTCTGCACCCGGGATCCAAACCAGTGAACCCCGGGCCACGAAAGCGGAACCTGCAAACTTAACCGCTGTGCTACTGGGCTGGCCCCAGTCATCAGACTTTTAAAAAAGAATAGGAACAGAGGAAAATGTCAAGATGCTAAGTCAGCTTGGGCTGCTATTACAAAATATTATAGACTGGGTGGCTTAAACAACAGACATTTATGTCTCACTGGTCTAGAGGCTGAGAAGTCCAAGGGCAAGATGCTGGAAGATTTGGTTCCTGGTGAGGGCCCACTTCCCGGTTCATAGATGGCTGTCTTCTTACTGTGTCCTCACAAAAAGGGGAAAGAGTGAGAAAGAGCTCTGGTTTCTTCCTCTTATAAGGACACTAATCCTGTCATGGGAGCCCCACCCTCAGGATCTCAGCTAAACCTAATTACTCCCAAAAGGCCCACCTTCGAATACCAGCACGTTGAGGATAAGGATTTCAACATAGAAAATTGGGGGGAAGAAATATTCACTATATAACAGATCCTTAAATTAAATCAAGAATTTTTTAAAACTGTTTTTTTTTTTTTTCCTGAGGATGGGTAAGAAGGAAAATAAGGTTAAAATGTTGAAGCCATAACTTAACAACATGTTGGTGCTCTGACCTGAATATGATAGCTTGATTATCCTAAGCTTCAGCTGAAGGTTTTTCTTCCGTGCAGTAAACACCACATTTGAATAGAAACGTGATTGTACTATAATGTGCTTTTTAAAGATAGTATTATAAACTGTTTTACTTTTTAAGTTCTGTGAATTAGTCATCAAAGGGTATGGTAGACGTTCTTGAAACAATTTTGCATATACCCCAGAAGTAAACTCAAAACCAACCAAAATGTCAGTTCACTGGAGAGCCACATTCTTTATTTTGTCAATTTAGCTATTTCCCAATTGACTAGAACCTAATGAAATTGAAACTGGAAACCACCAAAGAAGAGTCGTTCTAGTTCTCAGAATTGCAGTGATTTTTCTGTTCAATTAAGATCACTTGAGTGGCCATTGATCATAAATGGTTTTCCAAATTTGGGTAAGACCCATTGAGCATTTCTACTCATATCTGTTGAGTAAACAAATTTCTATTTAGAGTCAATTAAGTTATAGTGGCTTGTGGCTTATTTTTTTATATGAGAAGGGAGTAGCAATTTTTGCTAAAAGCATGAAGGTTTAGTGGAACCACAGATAACTAGAATGTTTAGGTGAATGTGGTATTCTCTTTGGCTGACTTTTACGTTTTTAGTCAACTGTTATCCAAAAGGTGTTTTTGTTTATTTGCTTAAATACTTGTTCTGCAAAATTCTTTCCAATATATTGGATCACTTTCTTGACTCAGTAACATGTATTTTATAGATTTTAACCTTTTGTTGATAAAGGTCTACTAAGGCATTATTTATAAACATAGTTTAGGAAAGTGGTTTTCAACTAGGGGTGATTTTGCCTCCCTGGGGACATTTGGCAATGTCTGGAGTAATTTTTTATTGTCATGAATGGGGGTGGGAGGGAGATGGTACTAGCTTCTAGTGGATAGAAGCCAGCGATACTGCTAAACATCCTTCAATGTACAGGACAACTCCCCACCACAAAGAATTACTTGAATACAGAGTGTCACTAGTGCCAAGATTGAGAAACCCTGGTTTAGAATTAATAATAATTTTGCCATCGTTGCAGATGTTAAAACATATTTGTCATTGGGATTGAAGTTAATTCTGAAATACTTTGACTAGAACTTCAGAATTTTTTGGAACAGACATCTAGCCCTCAAAATGATTGCTTTGAGGAATATTCTGTTTATCTGGATTTCTTACGTCTGGAATGTTATTTTTTAAACAATTGGTCCTGTTTCTTTTTAGTTATTGCACAAATGTGTGTATTTCAGCTCTCCATCACACACACATTTTGCATATTCATTGTAGACAGGGCTCATGACATAGCAGATTGTAGGAGTGATTCACATGTGCTCTGTGAGGTTATAAGTTGTTTCTCTGGTAGCAGTGAAAGAAGATGATTTGAAAGGAGTAGAGGAAGCCTTAGTGAAACCAAGACTTATGAACTAAATCTCAAGTTGTGCTGCCCAAGAGTGAAGAGAGCAGGTTGTTTAAGATAAAGACAGTATGGACAGTATATCCTTTCCTTAACCCAGGCATTGTTTTCCCTTCCGAAATGTCAACCCAGGCAGTGCAGACTTAAGTTTGGCTCAGCTGGTGATAGCTTTTCCCTTTTCCCATAGCTTTGAATTACAGGCATTCTCACAGCTGCCTTCCATCTAGATCTTACTAGTGTGTTTTCTCTTTAGCTCTTTGTGGGTTCCCCGCTGCAAGTACCTGTTCACACTGTCAGAGATTATCTCTGGTAAGAGTGAGTTCTGTACTTTAAGTGAGGGTAAGATCATCTGTGCTTAGGGAGAATGTTACCTGGAAAAGGAAGTGTGCTTTGGAGCCAAAGCTTGGGAGAAAGGCAGTGCATATCTGATCTAGAACTGTTGCCTCAAGCTGATTTAAAAATCAATCACATCTTTAAAAATCAACTTATTTTACAGCACTGTGAATTAAAACTTGTTGTGAAATTATTATTCACACTTTTAGCTTTAACTTTTACGATCAGCTTTTTTGTTTTTAAAGTAGATTTTCCTTTGGCTAAAAATGAAGGCCCTTGAACATGGTTTTTTTTATTGTTGTTTTTCCTAATAGGTCCACCTCCCCAGCAGGACAGCATCATTCTCCTATATCTTCTAGACATCACTCATCTTCCTCACAGTCAGGATCATCTATTCAAAGACATTCTCCTTCTCCTCGTCGAAAAAGAACTCCTTCACCATCTTATCAGAGGACAATAACTCCACCTTTACGACGCTCTGCTTCTCCTTATGCTTCACATTCTCTGTCTTCTCCTCAGAGAAAGCAAAGTCCCCCAAGACATCGCTCTCCAATGCGAGAGAAAGGGAGGCATGATCATGAACGAACTTCACAGTCTCATGATCGGCGTCATGAAAGGAGGGAAGGTATGCGCTGTACTTTATCTTTATTTTTTTTAGAGTTCTTTTATTTAAGTAGATATTTTCTTTATTGAAAAGTTGGGCATTCAAATTTATTATTATAAAGAAAGCTTTGTTCTATTAAGTCTCTGTAACAAGAGTTCTTGAGGACAATAGGAGGTGCTTAATGACATGGGAATGTAAGCTACTAAATATATAGTGGGCATTTATATATATATATATATATATATATATATAAAGTTGGTGCTTTCTTTAAGTTAAGATGTTTTACTTGAGTACTCTTGAGTTCTAGAAATTTTTGGCTGTCTCATTCTCAAAGCATCCCTCTAATTACTTAGTTAATTCTTTAAAAACAACAAAGAGCTGAAGGAAAGAAAACCAACAAACCAGGGGGCAGAGTTTGAAAACATCAGAAGTGTTTCGATAAAGGAAGTGAGGGCTGGGGGAACATTCAGAAGGTCAGTGCAAACCAAGTGCCAGTTTTCCTGGTGTAACTCAAGAAAGAAGTAAGCAAAGCAGTTTTCCTTTCTAGTCCCCTGAGAATTAAGTTAACTTTGGATTTACTCCTCCCTGTTCAAGCTGAGATGCTATTAATACCTGGCAGTACAGTCTAATAGCTCTCATCTCTTTCTGTACTTGTCTAAGCTTCTCCTTGTTTATTTAACTTAACACATCTTTTTCCTAACTTCTCTTGAGTTAGTTTTTTAAGGTAATGAGTGTTCAGGAAATACTTGCTTCCTTGCAGCAACATTTCTGTTTAATATGCATTTTAGAAGCTTTTATGAGTGTAGTACAGCAGTCTCCTATGAAGCATGTTGAACTTAGTTGTCTTCCTATCAACAGTGCAAGCAGTAATTAATCAAGTTCTTTTATTCAAGAAAATGATGGATGTATAGGTAGGGACCGGAGAGAGCACCTGTTTTATATATTCCTTGTGTACATGATTTTGGAACCAGATCAGCACAACAGTATTTATGGAATGTTGGTAAGATGAGAAAATTCTCTTATACCTATCTATTAATTTTAATAAGATACTTGACAACTAGAGTTGACCAGAAATATGGTATACATTTAATCACTGCTTTATTGAATGAAAATTCTTTAATATTTCAAAACATAATTATTAAACATACTAATAAAGGGGAAATTTAGTATGCAGTTGAGTCTTACAGGAATAACTTTTTGTAGTAAGAGTGGCTTATATTATAGGAAGATTCCTTTTAATAATAAACCACGTGTGTTTAGGTTCTTTTAAGGAGTATGTTTCTTTAACCTTACATGCAAAAGATGTGGCAGATGTTTTTTCCTCTCTAGTTAGATGTCGTTTCCTGAAATAAGGATAATTTTAGTGGAAGGATGGGGAGGTAGGTAAAGAACAAAATATAACTTGGTGTTTTTGTAAAGACTGATGGGGGCATCATGAAAAAAGTCTTAAGTGAAAAAATTTCTAAGCATGGTTGGTATTGGAGGAGGTCTAGAGGTGATAGATTTGCACAAAAAGTGATGAAGACATCAAATCCTTGCCTAATGCTTCCATTCTTGAATGGCATTTGTGGATATAGCCATATGGACAAAGTAAATTGGCAGGGGAGATAAATTACAGATGAGAATCTAGGGGGTTTTGTGGATATTAGGTATTTGGGTGCTTGAGAAAGTCCATGGACCTAGGGACTGGGGACAAAGAGAAAAGGAGGTAAATTTACAATGTCCTAGGCATAAAGCTGCTACAGTTGCTGAAGTAGCCTCAGATCTTGGGGCAGTTACAGGGTGTAAGCGCAATTTATGAAGGAATTTGATAAAAAAGGCAGGGTTTGTTCTTTGAGGTTCTGTTGTTACTTCTTTGACTTCATACCAGATTTATGCTGTAATTAATTTATATCTAATCTAGGCATATCTAAAAAATAGTTTCTGATCTTTGCAAATTCCCGTGAGGTATACGGTTGACTAAGCCATTTAAGCTCTGGGCCTCTATTTCTTCATTTACACAGTGGCAAAGTTACATTAAGTAATCAGTGGGGGTTCGTTCCAACTTTTTAAAAACTGAAATTATTTCTTTATTTTTCTATGAAATGTGAGAAAATGGTTTAAGTAGAGAAAGCTTTAGAGACGGGAATGTGAGTCCATTAAACAGCTTAAGAAAAGAAAGGGAGAATAACACTATTTCTTTTCTGGCCAGCTTACTAAGTGTAGACCACTCTCAAGTACTTTTAAGTACATTTGAGGTGGTCACATGTGGTCTCATCTAGCCTAATAGTTGGTAGATGATTAAAGTCACTGTGTGCCTCTGGATCTAAGAGTGGTTTCTAAAAAATACGCCATCAAAGATATGAGGTCAACTTACTTGTTTCAGTTGTTTAAGATCTGTAAGTATGTGGTGGGGGGAGATTATGTTCAAAGTTTATCCAATCAAGAACATAATTATCCAATTGTTAATAAAATTACCTGTGAAATTTCAGCTTACAGATGGTTTTAATTTTATTTTTCGCCCCTGTTTTCTCCTTTTATTTTCTGCAAAGAACATGAATTACCATTGTAATAAAATTTGAAAAGCTTTGTATTATGTATATTGTCTAGTTTCCCAAAATTTTGTAAAAGGAATTATGGTTGATTTCCAAAATTGCATTACAGAGACTAGAGGCAAAAGGGATAGAGAAAAGGACACAAGAGAAGAACGAGAGTATGAACAGGATCAGAGCTCTTCTAGAGACCACAGAGATGACAGAGAACCTCGAGACGGTCGGGATCGGAGAGATGCCAGAGATACTAGAGACCGAAGGGAACTGAGAGACTCCAGAGACATTCGGGACTCCAGGGAGATGAGGGATTATAGCAGAGATAACAAAGAGAGCCGTGATCCCAGAGATTCTCGGTCTGCTCGTGATGCCCACGACTACAGGGACCGTGAAAGTCGAGACACTCATCGAAAGGAGGATACATATCAGGAAGAATCCCGAAGTTATGGCAGAAACCATTTAAGAGAAGAAAGCTCTCGTGCTGAAATAAGGAGTGATTCCAGAAATGAGTCTCGAAGTGAAATTAGGAATGACCGGATGGGCAGAAGTAGGGGGAGAGGTCCAGAGTTACCTGAAAAGGGTAAGGTTTTTGTATTGTCAGTGAACTGCATCTTGTATATTTGTATAGAAATAATTAAATTACCTAAGATTTCTTTTCTAAATGTATTATTTCTTACATTCGTTATCATCATTTTGTCAAAGTAATTTTCAGTTAATAGAATTTTTAATCTTCCCTAAAAATTCCGAATATTACTAATGCTAAAGTAGCAAAAGATAAATAGGGCCTGACCTAGAGCCCCGGTTGAATTATTTCCAGTCATGCCTACCATCTTGATTAATGTGGAACACTAAGAAAATTGCTATCAGGCAAAAAAGTAGAGTCAAAAGGAAGTAATTTCTAATAAACAGGTATATAAATGATAAAATAATCATTACAGTGGGGTTAAAATGGTCGACTTTCAAAATTGGTGGTGTCAGAAATGACTGATTTGTTTATTCTTCAGTATTTGTGCTTACTTCAAACCACCTCAGATCGTAACGTATCATCTTGAGCCATTTTTCTTATCTTCCCCTAAAACGCATTTGCCATCACGCAATAACTACCTAGCTAAATGTATTTGTCCTCAAACTGCTTGGACTGAATTAAGCTTTGACCTCTCTCTTCCTCCACTCCCTTCTCTCCCCTCCTCTAAAACACTGCTGCAGAATTCTGATCACACTTACTCTTTTCTGCTGTTCTCTTGGTCTATCCTGGTCGATGTTACAGCTTCATGTTAAGCTGAAGGCCCTCACCTACTCCTTCATAGTTGTCTTGACTTTTCTTGGCTCTTTGCTTTTCAAATACATCTTACAAATGAGTTGTTTTTTAAAATTTCATGAAAAACTGTTGGATTTTTATTTCAAATGCATTAAATTTATCAGTTTATAACTTCTGCTATTAATGTCTCGTACATATTATTCCTGAGCCCTCTCTGTTTTTGTTGTCATTGTAAATGGTACTTAAAAAAATTCTCTCTTTTTTTAGTAATGCATTTGCATGGTTCAAAATTTCAAAGGTACAAAAGGGTATATAGTGAAAAGCCTGCCTTCTACCCCTGACCTGGTTCTCTCTTTTGCCAATTTTGTATGTATCTTTCCCCAAAATACTCTACACAAGCCCATATGTATGTCTCTTATTTTCCCCTCTGGTTCTACCAATATAATTTTTAAAAAAGCAACTATATACTGCACTATAACCTGCTATTTTCATTTAGAAAATATCTTGGAGATCATTCTGTATCAGGCAACTTTATAAACAGCTACCTCCTCCTTTTGTTGCATAATGTCTATTATAGGATATACCATAAAGTTAGTAAGTCCTACATTAGTGGACATTGAGGTGTTCCAGTCTTTTTTGTTTTCCAACAGTGCTTCAGTGATTAACTCTGTACAGGTGTCACTAAATCTTGTCTTTTAAAACATTTCATTTTCTTTTTTTTTTTAAAGATTGGCACCTGAGCTAACAACTGTTGCCAATCTTTTTTTTTTTTTCCCTGCTTTATCTCCCCAAACCCCCTGCACATAGTTGTGTATCTTAGTTGCAGGTCCTTCTAGTTGTGGCATGTGGGGCGCCGCCTCAACATGGCCTGACGAGCGGTGCCATGTCCGTGCCCAGGATCCGAACCAGTGAAACCCTAGGCTGCCACAGCAGAATGCGCGAAGTTAACCACTCGGCCACGGGGCCAGCCCCCAAAACATTTCATTTTCTAATGTTTATTGCTGGTATATGGAAATAGAAATTGATATTCGTATTGTAATCTTACCTTGTGATGTTGCTGTGTTTTCTTAGTAGGTCTAGTTAGATTCTCTTAAACATTTATATCAGGGAACAGACAGATTTAGCTCTTCCCTTCTGATTATTATTTATTTACTGTTGACCACCTGATGAGCAGCTCTATCAGTAGTTTGAATATAAGTGGTATAATGGTCTTCTTTGCTTTGTTTCAGATTTTAAAGAATTATTGCTGGCCTTTCACCATTAAGCATGGTGGTTGTAGATTTTTAGCAAGTGCTTTTTATTGTGTTAAGAGCGTCTCCTAATTTTCCCAATTTAGCTAACAGCTTTTGTCAGAACTGTTTTTTCTGTATCTTGAGAAGATCTTTTTACCTTGTTACTTATGTTAATAGATTTTTTTAAAGTTTAGAACTATCCTTGCATTTCTAAGGTAAATGCAGTTTTTTTCGAGTTCTAGAATAGGTTTGTTAAAATTTAATTTTGAATTAAGTTTCTCTGTTTTTAGTTGAGATTGGCATATATAATCAGTGGCACGATGGTACATATTCAACAACTAACTCTTCAGGAGAAAAGTCTTGACTTACAGATTTTGCTGATATCCATGGTATAAATACTCCCATCATAGCAGATATCGAGCTACTAACATGGTGTCACTTAATGTGCAGTTGGGAAGAGATGTGCACAGTTGGTTCTTTCGAGGCAGTGTGAATCATTTCTAGCATTCCATTGCATGGTTTTCATTTTTGTGTTGTCCTTGTTTGGTTTAGGGATCAGAGTTATATTAGCCATATAAAGTGTGTTGGGAAGTTTTGCTTCTTTTTTTCCTCTTCTCTGGGACAATTTATATATGAGTGGTTATCAGTTCTCTGACAGTTTGATGACATTTGTTTGTTAAGCGTCATTTCTCATTTTTCTGAAGTTAGAGCTTTTACTACCAATTGAGTTGGAGTTATAGGTTTAGATTACAGTCATGCATCAGTAAACAACAAGGATATGTTGTAAAAAATGTTGGGTGATTTTGTCGTTGTGCAAACATCATAGAGTGTACTTACACAAACCTGGATGGTTTAGTCTCCTAAACACCTAGGCTAATGGTACTAATCTTATGGGACCAGTGTCGTATATGTGGTCTGTCGTTGACCAAAATGTCATTACGTGGCCCATGGCTGTATTGTAATAGTTATAGATTTCTGTTTTTCTCTTGAAGCAGTTGTAGTAAGTTATATTTTTTCAGGAAATTTGTTTTCAAATTTTTGATATAAAGATGTTCCTAAATGTATTTTTAAATATCTGTTATACCTGTAATTATACTTCCTTGTTTTTTTCCTTGCTCAGTCTTGCCAGAGGTTTATCCATTTTGAGACTTCAAAGAAATAACCTTTGGTTTTCTTTATATTCTTTTATATCTCTTTTGTTCTATTTCATTAATATGTACTCTTAAGTTTCACTCTGTTGTGAAAATTTGTTAATAACCATTCTAAACACTTTCTAAATTTTGATAGTTCTTTTTTGATTCATGAGTTATATAGAAATAGGATTTTAAATTTCCAATCATGGTTTTTAAAATAACTCCCCTCCCCATGTTTTAATTGTTATCAGAGAAGGCTCTGTTTGAAGTCAGTTCTTTGGCACTTGCATTTGTTAAGACTTACTTTGTGGCTCAGCAATCGGTTTTTATAAGTGTTCTGCATGTGCTTTTAATGGTTTGCTTCAAGGTGTCTCTAAGCTCAAGTTTGTTAACCACATTTTCAAATCTACATTTAATTCTTTTAGACTGCTTTTTCTATCATTACAGAGATGTGAGTTAAATCTTCCTCTATCATTGTGGCTTTGTCCATCTGTTGTAATTTGATCACTTTTTGCCTTGAATATTTTGAGGCTTTGCTGTTAGGTACACATAAGGCAAATTATTCCTTTTATCATAAGAGAATGAGTCTTTTTGTCCATAATAGTGCTTTTTGTCTTGAAGATTATTTTGTCACAGATTTCTTTTGGGTGGTATTTGTTTGAAAATATCTTTTTCCATCCTTTCGAACTTTCTGTATCTTTTTGTTTTAAATGTGACCTTAAATAGCTTGTACTTAGACATATGTTAGAAATATGTTGAATCCTCCCATTATATCTGCCTTTATTCTTAACTTTTCTTTCAAATTTTTCATCTCTTTATTTCTTTCACTTTCTGGGTCGTATCCTCAGATGTATCTTTTTTTACTAATTTTCTTTTAGCAGAATCTAATCTGACATTTAATCTTTTCATTCCTAGATGTAGCCCTTTTGTTGCCTTTTAAAAATGTTTTAAGGGGCTGGCCCCGTGGCCGAGTGGTTAAGTTTGCGCGCTCTGCTTCGGTGGCCCAGGGTTTCGCCAGTTCGAGTCCTGGGTGCAGACATGACACTGCTCATCAAGCCATGCTGAGGTGGCATCCCACATGCCACAACTAGAAGGACCCACAGCTAAAAATTCACAATTATGTACTGGAGGGCTTTGAGGAGAAAAATAAAAATCGTTTAAAAAAATGTTTTAAATTTCTTCTTTCTGCTCTTTAATTATTAACATATTCTTTATAGATATTTTGATTATTATAATACCCTGTTATAGTATTAAGAATTATGCTATAATTCTCTCAAGGCTCAAAGCCTGTTATGTGTAAAGTGTGTGTGTAGCTCTGTGCAGTTTTTTTCAATCACTTTATTGAGGTATTATTGACATACAAAAAGGTGCACACATAATATATACAAGTTCATGAGCCTGGACGTAAGTGTACACTCAATGAAACCATCACCATAACCTGTGCCATAAACGTATCTATTACCTGCAAGAGTTTCCTCTCACTCTCTCTATTATTTTTGTGTGTTTGATGAGAACATTTAACGTAAGATCTACCCTCATACCAAATTTTTGAAGTTGCCAATATAATAATACTAACTATGGGCACTATGTTGTACAGTAGATCTCTAGGATTTATGCATCCTGTACAGCTGCAACTTTATAGCCTTTGACTGATACCGCCCTATTTCCCTCTCCCTCCAGCCCTGGCAACCACCATTCTGCTCTCTGCTTCTATGAGTTTGACTATTTTGGATTCTACATATAAGTGGTATCATGTAGTATTTGTCCTTCTGTGTCTGACTTATCTTACTTAGCATAATGTCCTCCAGGTTCATCCATGTTGTCTCAAATGGCAGAATTTCTTTTTTAAGGTTGAATAATATTCCATTATATGTATGTACCACATTTTCTTTATCCGTTCATCTGTCAATGGAAATTTAGGTTGCTTCCATGCCTTGGCTATTGTGAGTTAATGCTGCAGTGAACATGGGAGTGAAAATAGCTTTTCCAGATCTGATTTCAATTCCTTTGGATATATACCCAGAAGTGGGATTGCTAGATCATATGGTAGTTCTATTTTTAGTTTTTTGAGCAACCTCCATACTGTTTTCCATAGTAGCTGTGTTGCCTTGCATTACCATCGCCACAATCAAGAGACTCAACTGTACCATCACAAGACTCCCTGTTACCCCTTTACAGCCAAACCCAAATACCCTCTCCTGTCCCTGACCCCTGGCAACCACTGATATAGCCTTCATCTTACAATTATTTCACAAATGCTACATAAATGGAATCATGCTGTATGTATCCTGTTGGGATTGGCTTTTTCATCCAGCATAATTTCCTTGAGGTTCATCTAAGTTGTTGCATTTATTAATAGTTTGTTCTTTGTTGTAGTAGTCCATGGTCTGATGTAGCATGGTTGTTTAACCATTCACCCATTGAAAGACATTTGGGTACTTCCCAGTTTTTGGCTACAAGTAAAACTACTGTGAACATCCATTTCCCACATATTTTAATGAAAATTTTCAGGCACCACTTAATGTCAACAAAGTACCTTGGTTCTGTATTGGAGTGTTTTCACTATAAACTATAATCAAAGCAATAATGTATATCCATATTTTTCATTATTTTCATGATATTTCTGTGACTTAGATATGAGTCAATTGTTTTTATTTTTTGTTTTGTTGTTTTTTGGGTTAGTTGAGATGTTCTTGCTTTATGAATCCGTTATATAACTTTCTTTATAGATAAGGCAAACTGAGACTTAGTTTACTCAAGTCAGTCATCAGACAACTTGGGTGTTCTGACCCAACATTTAGTATTCTTTCCAACAATGATTACCACGCTTTGGAATACCAAAAAAAAAGCCCACCTTTATCTGTATGTTTTTTGGGAGGAAAGATGGTGACTGATGAAACTTGTTGAATAAAGTATATGTGTTTAAACATTTGTGTGAATATCCTTTGTTTAGGAAGTCGAGGCACAAGAGGTTCTCAAATTGATAATCACAGTAGTAGTAGCAACTATCATGACAGCTGGGAAACTCGGAGTAGCTATCCTGAAAGAGACAGATATCCTGAAAGAGACAACAGAGATCAAGCAAGAGATTCTTCCTTTGAGAGAAGACATGGAGAGAGAGACCGTCGTGACAACAGAGAGAGAGGTTTGTCAAATGGGATATTATTAAATAGTGACCAGCATTCACTGGGAGAATTGTTTGTTTTGAAGAGTATCAATTTGCTTTTTAATATAAGCTATCTTTTAAGATTTTTGCTTGTTCACACATTTGAAACTATTATATTTTCTCTCATATAATCCTCCACGTTTACTTAGTTTAGGAGAGAGTGTCTGAATAGCTAGCTGCCCACACCTATTTGACACCAGAGTAGGTACTGAGGTGTGGTAGGTACTTGCATACTTGCAAGAACTGAGGTGTCACATCTGCTCTATGTCTCTCACCTTAACCAAATAGCTCACAACCCTTTAAAGACTGTGGATGCTTGGGTGCCATTCCAGGCATTTCTGATTCAGGAGATACTTAAACTTTCTCATCTGAGTATCCTGGGCACTCACTCACTAGTTGTGATAAACAGAGACTTATAAGGACTGACATGTTGATGATAGGGCTGGGGGTTGTTTAGAGAAACATTTTATTCCTATTCCTTCCTAAGAATATGTATTACTTGCTTTAACTAATTTTATATTCATGTATATCTTAAGCTAAAAATTTTCTGTTACTATATTAGATCATCTCTTAAGTCAGTTTTGAAGCAAAATTCCTAGAAGGCATTTAAGAAGGGTTATAAGGACTTTAACAAGCTTTTATTATCTGTACATATTAGGGCCTTTAAACGTATAAGATCTAAACACTTTACTAACCTTGGCTGGTTACTAAAGTGAGATTTGCCGTAATTCTGGGATTGGTATAGTATGAAACTTGATGGAGTAGGGAATTGAGTATTGATGCTTCACAGTGGGCTGAATCAAAAAGGTAATACTGTGTCTTGATATGGGTGGTAATGAGAGGAGGACAGAGTCTCTAACACACCATGTACTTTTGGGAGTATAGCTTGAGGTCAGAGTTGGTTGGGTTGAGTTTGTTAGGGTAAGCCTAATGCATTTAGGTTAAATGTTAAATGGAGATATATATGATATACTTAGTTACAGATGAGGCTGGAGTTTATATGGTCTGTGTTGATATCTGAAATTATTTCTTCCCTAACACTGATTTACCTCTCTTTACTCTCTTTAATCTAACACCATGTCCTGATAATGCTTTTTTTGTATCTGTTATTTTTTTTCTTGTTTTGTATCCTAGTTCAGGTTTTTCTCACCTCCTGCCTGAATTCAGTAGTAACATTTTGTTTCAATTTTATGTTTAGTTCAACCACACGTGTTAAGTTACCAAGAATTTTGATAAGTTGCTCTTTGTATATTCTGACTTAGTATCCTTTACAATTTTATTTTCTTTCCTTTTTGGTGAGGACGATTGGCCCTGAGCTAACATCTGTTGCCAATCTTCCTCTTTTTGCTTGAGGAAGATTGTCCCTCAGCTAACATATGTGCTGGTCTTTGTCTGTTTTGTATGTGAGACACCACCACAGCATGGCTTGATGAGTGGTGTTTAGGTCTGCACGCAGGATCCAAACCTGTGAACCTCAGACCTCCAAAGCGGAGTGTGCAAACTTAACCACTATGCCACCAGGCTAGCCCCTATCCTTTACAATATTAATTCAGAGAATATATATTAAAAAATTCTTTAAAATCCTTTTATCTTTGCAATATCCCTGTGAGTGTAGGTATGAGAAGAGAATTCATGTTTTATAATTTAGGAGATTGGGGCTAAGAGAAGGGTAGTGATTTTTCCAATATTACAGAGGAAGTAACTTCCAGAGCTAGAATTTAAACTCAAATCTTCTGACTGAAAAGCCTGTTCTTTTTTTGTTTTACTTTACTAGAACTATTTGAATAAATATTACTTGTATGATTGAAATAGAAAACTATTTTTGAGTTTAATGGTATATTCTCCAGATGTTTATTGAGTACCCATGCACTTTGCTAGTTTCTTGGAGTGCAGTAGTTCTTGTGTTTTTGTTGTGCTTGTAGAACTTAATAGGGGGAAAGATACTCCTCAAAAGAAAGAAATGATTATTGAGTGCCATCAGGGAAACAGACATGGGTCTTAGATAGAAATAAAGGATAAGAGAGGGACCTATTTTATCTAGATAGAGTGTTTACGAAAAATTTGAGGAGTTGACGTTTAGGCAGAGGTAAAGGGCAATAAAAGAAATTAGCCCTGCAAAGATTGAGGGTAAAAACGTTCTGTGCAGAGGGAAGAGTGTGTGTCAATTCCCTGAGATGGGAAATAGCTTAATATGTCCTAGAGTCTGAAAGAAATCCAGTGTGACTGGAGTATGGTGAGCAATAGCAAGATTGATAGAGGTTGACAGTAGAGGTGTACCCAGGCACCTTGGTAGGTGCTCAAGAATTTGAATCTTTCCTTTAGTTTTTCATAAGTGAATTGGGGTGCAAATTGACAATTGAAGTGTGGTGAATTCTTCTACTAAACAAAGTTCTGTGAGAAGACAAAAAAGAGCAAACTGAGTTCTAAGGAAATCCAAGAAAGTTTCCTAAAGAGGAGACATCTGAATTAGGGCCTGAAGGATAAGTAAAAGTTTGCTAGAAAGAATGATGGAAGAAACACTATAAGGGAGAGGGTGTAGCATGTGCAGACTACAGGGCTAAAAGAAACATATTCTTTGAAGCAGTAAAGAATTGTAAAGTTGGAATAGAGCTATGCTATAATTGGTAGGGAAGGTAAGAAGTGAGGAGAAAGGATTGTAAATGGCCTAATAAGTCAGGCTAAAAATTTTGGGTTTAATTTCCTTTTCACTGCCTACCAGATAACTGCTATTAAGCAGCTGGGAAAAAATAGAGTTTTCATCAGAAAAGTGTAAGAGAGTCTAGGGAAAGGCTGAAGACAAGGATACCAACCAGTTAGACTGTTAATGACGTAGACATCTAAGAAGAGCTGATCAGAGTCTGAGTCAATAATATTAACTGTAGGGATGGAGAGAGGAAGTGGAATAAAGAAGTATTTTGAAAGTGAAATTGATGGTACTTGAATATGGTGGAACTTGGATAACAGCTTTCCAGCTTTCGTGAATGGATATGTCGTTCATTAAGATAAGGAAATATATGAAGAGAAGCACATCTTTTCAAGAACACATTTTAGGGAAGATAGTTTAGACATACTAAAGTGGTATTCTTATAACCTTTCCATTTTCTTTGAAGTAAGGAGTATTGTCATTTTGGTTGGGAAAATAGAGTTTTTATCTGTCAAAACAGAGTATCTGACTAAAATAGTCTATTCCCTGATATTACTGTAATCAGAAATTTCAAGCATGTATTGCTATAAGATACAGTACTGAATTCGTTTCAGGTTGTTTTCTCATCATTGTGATGTTACTATGGCCCTCATACCAGGCATCCAGACAGTCTTAAGACATGAGTATATAGCATTCCGGGAATTAAAAGTGTAGTACAATAGAACATTTTAAATTTAAGTTGGTTTCAGCAAAAGTAAAGAAAGGTTTACGAGTACTGACTTCTAGTCCTGATGTCCTACTATATCTACCATCTCTGGGACTTTGTCAGGACAACTTCTGGACCATAATTTCTGTGTTTTTAAGAAGAGAAGGAGCTGGACAAGGTTTTGTTTTGTTTTGTTTTAGCTTTAAAATTCTATGAACTCTTTATCTATAACCTCTAAAAGAGTAAATATGGATAATTCTTGTCTTTTTCATCTGTGATAAGCAAGGAAATTCAAGTTACCTTTGAACCCTTCCCTACAAATATCCTAAAATTATTCTGTTTAAATAAGTTGATGTTAGATATTCCACTTGCAAACCTGTTGGCCGTTTTATAGTAGGACCTTTATAACTAACCAAAACATTATTATATAATATGAGAATAGAAACATCACAGTAGCCTAGATCCTAGCACAGTGAACTGCTTTCAAAAATGGCTATCTCTGGAAAAGTTCATGCCATTTTCTTAAATATTTTTTGATCCCAGACTACTTTCCTGCTCAGCTGGGCATTTGGGCAGCACGCATTCATTTTCTCTGTGTTTATGTGATTTGTGTATTGAAGAAAAGAAAATATGTATATATATATTATATTATATATGTATATATATATATAAAATATAATAAGATTATCAGTTAACATTTTAAGACAACAGCTCTTCATCTGAGTAATCAGTTATATGATTAAAACTTTTATTAATAGTTATTAATTATAAATATATATCACTAATATGAAACACTTTTTACATTTGATTATTTCAAGATTGCTAAGCATCAGTACCCTTAATCTAGTTTATGATAAACTGATATTGCAGCAACAAATACTGACAGATGTTTTGTTCTACTATATTTTCCTCACATAGTAGCTGCACTTTGATGTGTATATATTTCGGCCTGAAATTAGAGGTGTGACTTACGAGGGAAATTTTTTTTTTCCTTCAGCTCCTATGTTCTACACCTCCTGCTGCCCCTATCCTTTGCCACCAGTGTTCTCAGGTCCTGCTGGGGGGACAGAGAAGATCAGAGGTGAAGGGTAGAGATGGCAGAAAGTGGGGTTGGAGCAGGGGGCTGGAGGTAGGGTAGGGAGCATGCAGAGAGAGATCAAAGGTGGATCAGCGGGAGGTGGGAGGTGGGGTTGATGGGGAGCAGAAAACATGTTAGTTAGAGGGCAAATAAAAATTACGTGTAAGAAAAAAATATTTTTAAACATCTAGGGGTGATTATTTGGATGATTAAATTAAAAGTAAACATAGTACCTGATTTATATTTGTTGCCACTGTGACCCTATACACAGATAAAATTTAAGATTTTCCATACTGTCTTGCCAATAGGTTATGTCAAATTAATCACTGACAAAACTTGATTTTCATTGTAGATCAAAGACCAAGCTCACCAATTCGACATCAGGGAAGGAATGACGAGCTTGAGCGTGATGAAAGAAGAGAGGAACGAAGAGTAGACAGAGTGGATGATAGAAGAGATGAAAGGGCTAGAGAAAGAGATCGTGAACGAGAACGAGACAGAGAGCGGGAGAGAGAGAGGGAACGTGAGCGGGATCGGGAAAGAGAGAAAGAAAGAGAACTAGAAAGAGAGCGTGCTAGGGAACGGGAGAGAGAGAGAGAGAGAGAGAAAGAGAGAGACCGTGAAAGAGAGAGAGATCGTGACCATGATCGGGAGAGGGAAAGAGAGAGGGAACGCGATAGGGAAAAAGAACGGGAGCGAGAGAGAGAAGAAAGGGAGAGGGAGAGAGAGCGAGAACGGGAGAGGGAGAGAGAGCGAGAACGGGAACGAGAAAGAGCAAGAGAGAGGGATAAAGAACGAGAGCGTCAAAGGGATTGGGAAGACAAAGACAAAGGACGAGATGACCGCAGAGAAAAGCGAGAAGATATTCGAGAAGAGAGGAATCTTAGAGATGGGCATGATGAAAGAAAATCAAAGTAAGAATGATTATGCATCAGTCTTTTCAAGTTATATTTCAGTAAAGAATTCGAAAAGTTCCATTTAAGGCTTTTCATTGTGTCCCTGATATCCTCTTAATTCTTTTTCCTCTCTACGTTTTCCTGTATTTCAATTTTATTATGTATATTTGTTGTTTAAAATCTTTTGAATTGTCTAGAAAAAAGTAACAATTTTCCCATTCTACTATTTTTGTATCCAGGGGATATAATTAATCATTCTTGTTTACTGAGCCATTTTTGGTGGCACATTGGCTATTTGACTGCTATAGACTTGTTTTTAACAGGAATCCAACCTAAAAGTGATAGAATCAATGAGTTTATATCTCATCATATCCACTTTACAACTAGTTAATAGAGTTGATTGGTCTCAAGAGATACTGCCTATATTCTTCCTGATAATCCTTCACGGGTTTTCTGTACAGTCATGTGTCACTTAATTATGGGGATACGTTCTGAGAAATGCATTGTTAGGCAATTTCGTCATTGTTCAAACATCATAGAGCGTACTTACACAAACTTAGGTGGTGTAGCCTACTATACACCTAGGCTATATGGTATTAATTGTTTTTTGGGTTTTTTTTTTTTTTTTTGCTAAGGAAGAATCAGTTGCCAATCTTCCTCTTTTTGCTTGAGGAAGATTAGCCCTGAGCAAACATCTCTGCCAAAGTTCCTCTATTTTTGTGTGTAAGTCGCTGCTACAACATGACTGACGAGTGGTTAGGTCCATGCCCAGGATCCAAACCCACAAACCCAAGCTGCCAAAGCAGAGCGTGCCAAACTTAACCACTACACCATGGGGCTGGCCCCTATATGATACTAATTTTATAAGACCACTGTCATGTATGCAGTCTTTTGTTGACCAGAATGTCATTGTGCAGCATATGACTGGACTTAGAAGTCTGGAGTCACTACCCCCAAGCTAGGGAAGTATTCACAGTGTCTTAGAACTGAGGGAATTCCTGTAATCACTGCATGGCTAGAAGATGAGGGACAGGGAGGTGTCCTCTCTTGGCCTGGAAGTTAGAGTAGGTTATTGGGATCAAAAGATATTTTATCATCTCATATGTCTGAGGGCATGTTCTTTTTCTTTCTTTCTTCTCTTTTTTTAACCAAAAAGAATTTATTTGCTCAGGTATGCAGGAATCTAGGCTTAGCCTTCATTTGTTCTGATGTGACTGTATCCAAATTCTCAAAGCATCGGGAATCTCACCATCTCTCCACTCTTTCCTTCTCTTAGTTCCAGTCTCAAAAGTTTTCTCCAGATGATGACTAAGATGGCCCCAAGGTTGTGCCTATCAGCTGAGCAACCCCCTCTGTTTGGGTTCTCAGTTGAGGAGTAGACAAGGGAGCTAAGCCAATCACTGTAGCCATGAGAATTCTGGTCAGTTTTGAGGTTTTAGGGAAGCAAAAGCAAACTTACTGGCATTAACTGCTGTTTTTTTTTTTTTTAAATACCAACCAGGATAAAAGGTATGGTTGAGTTTGCTAAAACAAACTATGGAAATAATTTATATATCTTCAATCTTTTTTCCCCTGCCTCCAGCACATTTGGCCCATGGTACACATACAGCTGCATGCTTTAGGCTGTTTTCATCATTGCTATTATGGATTATGGTTATGGACAAACACCAAGCACAGAAGTGGACGCTTCTTCCATTAGGTCTTGGTTTCCCTTCAGTCTTGCAGCCAGAGTTTTCTGTAGTTCACCCTCTGGCTTCCCTTTCCCCACATTTTAAAAAAAATCATACATTAACATAAAATTCAGATATTACCTTTAACGCATGTGAGCACACAATATATGTTATTTCTCTTCTGTCCTCTGAACTCTTTAGCTCTGTATCTTCTAAGATTAAAATTCTGATATCTGTTATTTATCTCTTATCCAGTCCTGTGTTTGATTATATTTTTCCATGCTTCTGATCTCTGCTTACAGTAGCAAAAGTTTCTTCCAGGGGCCGGCCCGGTGGTGCAGCGGTTAAGTTCGCACATTCCGCTTCTCGGTGGCCCGGGGTTCGCCAGTTCTGATCCCGGGTGCGGACATGGCACCGCTTGGTACGCCATGCTGTGGTAGGCGTCCCACATATAAAGTAGAGGAAGATGGGCACAGATGTTAGCTCAGGGCCAGGCTTCCTCAGCAAAAAAAAAAAAAAAGAGGAGGACTGGCAGTAGTTAGCTCAGGGCTAATCTTCCTCAAAAAAGAAAAAAAAAAAAGTTTCTTCCAGCTAGACAATCCAACCATTGACTAGGACTCCAGAAACTTAGGAGTCAAACAGCTCTATAGCAGTAACTAGTTATATGAGATTCATATCTTGATGTTTGCTCAGTTGTATTGTCACTTCAGTAATTAAATTTATCCAGCACTTTTTTTGACCACTGTTATATAGAAGGTTTGCTGAATTGCCATAGTTTTTATTTTACTCCATTTTGTTTCTATAGATATTTCCTTGAAATTAAAGTGTTTTTTTTCATGTTTTAAATTTTCAGTTTATTCCAGCATGTCAGTTATCTCTTGCTGTGTATCGAACCACGTGAGAAGTTAGTAATTTAAAACAACCGCTATTTAATTGTTCGTGATTCTGTAGATTAGCAATTTTGACTAGGCTCAGTAGAGCATTTCTTCTGCTGGTCTCACTTGGGATCACTCATGTTTCTACAGTCAGTCTGGCAGTTCAACTGGGTCTGGATCACCCAAAATGATCTCACTCACAGGTCTGGCAGTTGGTGCTGGCTGTTGCTTGGGGCATCTCATTTCTTCTCCACATCACCCCTCATCCTCCAGTAGTCTAAACCTTGCTTTTGCATATAATGGTAGAAACTTACCAAGAGGGCGAAAGCAGAAGCTGCAAGGCCTCTTGAGTCCTCTCTAAACTTACACCGTGTCACTTTTACCGTATCCTCTCAGCAAGTCACTGGGCCAGCCTAGATTCAAAGAATGGGGAAATAGACTGCCTAATGATGGGAGGAGCTTTGGATAAGGAATTGCACAGGCTTGGGCCCATGAGTTGTCATATACGTCTAGAGACTCCTTTTACACCTGGTTGCTCATCTATATAAATAAACTGTCAAGGAGATGTGTGGGCTGCAGTATGTTTCTCAACTTTTGACCATAGAATCTATAAAGAAATAGTGCTAGTTAAAAAAAAAAAAAAAAGTGGTCAAAAATTATTGAAAATATAGAAAAACATTAGAATAACTTACATGTCCAGAGATATAAATCGCTAGTCATTTAAAGTTCAACTAAAGAACAATAAATATAGTAAACCTGAATTATTTTATTAATTTGTCACTAAGCAAGTGATTGAGTTCTAATAAGACAGAGGGAACTGATTTTTACAATGTACCCACAGAATGGTTGCCACTGGGCTTATGACATAACCAATTTATTTCTCCTTGCAGTTTGGTGAGATGGACTCTCATTTTTTACCTCATTTTCAAACGAGAAAGCTAAGGTTCAATGATTTCAAGGAACTTACCTAAGGTTGCATAATAAATAACATGACTATAAGTTGACTGATGTTTTTTTGACTCCAAAGCCTATACTAGATTTTCTCATTTGGCTTCTCAACATATGGTATTTCTATATCATAAAAATGTAAAATTAATAAGTTTGAGTAGAGGGTACATTAATATATTGATTCCTCTGCTATATATTACCACTTTGCAGTAATTAAATCAGACGATTTTCATTTGAGTGATTATAATGAAGAAAGGAAGAAATGTTACCATATATTTTAAATCAACAATTGTAAGTCTTAACAAATGAAGTGAAGAATCTTACGCTGCATACCCTTTGTGTGATACAGCTCTGACAGTGTTGCTATCCTACAATTATATATTTCTAGTTATAGCAGAGAAATAAAAGTAAAAACATAGTAAAGAAATCTCCTTTTTATCCCCTGGAATTTTATAAATTATGTTTGTCTGATTTAGGAAGCGCTATAGAAATGAAGGGAGTCCTAGCCCTCGTCAGTCACCTAAGCGCCGGCGAGAACATTCTCCTGACAGTGACACCTACAACAGTGGAGATGATAAAAGTGAGCAGACTATTTTCTGTTTCTACGTTCATATTTGTTTGTAACAATGAGACCATTCTTTGATGTTAGTAGGAAATGATGAAGTAAGATTTAAAATTTTTTCTTGCTCTACTGTCTCTGAATATCTCCTTATGTGACTAAGGTATGTGTTAAAAATCCAGTCATTTTATCATAATGGCACTGTCATTTCCTATTATTTGTAATAAAGCCATATTTTTGTTTTTAGTGAAATTGTCATTTTTAAAGTTTTAAAATGAAGAGTAAGAGCTTGCTTTATTATTATTTATATGTAACATGCAATGTTGTTAACCTGGTGAATGTGTGATTACATGTATCTTTTTGTGTAGATGAAAAACATAGACTCTTGAGCCAGGTTGTACGACCTCAAGAATCTCGTTCTCTCAGTCCATCACACCTTATAGAAGACAGGCAGGGTAGATGGAAAGAGGAAGATCGTAAACTAGAAAGAAAAGAGAGTTCAAGGCGCTATGAAGAGCAAGAGCTCAAAGAGAAAGTTTCTTCTATAGATAAGCAGAGAGAACAGCCAGAAATCATGGAAAGCTCAAGAACTCGTGCACAAGACACGATAGGACATCACCTATGTGAAGATCGAGACACATCTGACCGAGCTCATGATGAAAACAAGAAAAAAGTGAAAATTCAAAAGAAACCTATTAAGAAAAAGAAAGAAGATGATGTTGGAATAGATAGGGGTAACACAGAGACAGCATCTGAAGATGGTCAAGTATTTTCACCAAAAAAAGGACAGAAGAAGAAAAGTGTTGAAAAAAAACGTAAAAGATCCAAAGGTGATTCTGATATTTCTGATGAGGAAATAGCCCAGCAGAGTAAGAAGAAGAGAGGCCCTCGGACTCCGCCTATAATGACCAAAGAGGAGTTGGTTGAAATTTCCAATGATAAGGAAGGCACTATGGAGGAGCTTCAGAAAAAAGAAGATACAGCGTTCAGTGACTGGTCTGATGAGGACGTGCCTGACCGTGCAGAGGTGACAGAACCAGAGCATTCTGCCACAGCTGCTACTCCTGGAAGAGCTCCTTCTCCATCTTCTCTTCCTCCTCCTCCTCCTCCTATGACCTCTTCTACTGCTCTTGCCGCTAGTGCTACCACGACCTTCAGCACATCTGCCACCACCACCTCTGCTGTCCCTACCAGTACAACTTTTACCAGTGAAGACTCACATAGAAAATGCCACAGAACACGAGCAGAAAAAGTAGAAGCACCTCATGTTACTATAGAAGATGCACCACATCGCAAGCCACTGGATCAAAAGAGGAGTAGCAGCCTTGGGAGTAATCGGAGTAATCGTAGTCATACATCTGGTCGTCTACGCTCCCCATCCAATGATTCTGCCCATCGAAGTGGAGATGACCAAAGTGGTCGAAAGAGAGTACTGCATAGTGGCTCAAGAGATAGAGAAAAAACAAAAAGTCTGGAAATCACAGGAGAGAGAAAATCTAGGATTGATCAGTTAAAGCGTGGAGAACCCAGTCGAAGTACTTCTTCAGGTAATAAAATTGAATTACAAATCATAATTTTAAAGTAAAGGCTAAATTTGTTACTTTATATGCTGCCTTAAATTTCAAGGAATTTAAAATGAAAGCTTAAAATAAAAACTTACAATAAAACCACCCCACCAAAATGTTACCTGGTATCACATTAATACCAACGTTCTAATAGAGGTATATTCAATGATGTGAGTCAGTTTAATATCAGGATTTTAGACTCTATCTTGGTGGAAGGGCTTATGTATTCAAGTCCCTTATTGATGCCTAAAGTTTTAACCTTCCTCTTCTTCCTATAGCCAATGCTTTCTCTTTTGACCAAAGAAAGTAAGAGAAGGTAGGGGTATAGGAAGAGATCAGATATCAGATAGTGAAGTGATCAGTTCTGTTAATGCTTAACCATTTTATGTACTTCTTTGAAGATATTTTGTGGTTATAATGGAAATAGACAAGGAAACGTTTTTTACATATTTTAATTAGCATTTTTAATTGAGGGAAATCAATTTTTCCTTAAAATGAGTTCTTTGGATAATTGGGAATAAATTCAGAAAGAGAGAAATTGTAAGTTTTAAATGATTGTAAAGTTAAATATTTTATTTCTGTTTATCATGTTAACTCTTTGTATATGGTGTATTTATTTTAGATCGTCAGGATTCAAGAAGCCATAGTTCAAGAAGAAGTTCTCCTGAGTCGGATCGACAGGTCCATTCACGATCTGGGTCGTTTGATAGCAGAGACAGACTTCAAGAACGTGATCGATATGAGCATGATAGAGAGCGGGAGAGAGAGAGGAGAGATACAAGGCAGAGAGAATGGGACCGAGATGCTGATAAAGATTGGCCACGGAACAGGGACCGAGATAGATTAAGGGAACGAGAAAGAGAACGAGATAAAAGGAGAGACTTGGACAGGGAAAGGGAGAGACTAATTCCTGACTCTTTGGAAAGGGACAGGGATAGAGACAGAGACAGAACTTTTGAGAGTTCTTCTCAAATAGAGTCTGTAAAACGCAGTGAAGCAAAACTGGAGAGTGAACACGAAAGAGACCTAGAAGGCACTTCCCGAGACTCTGTAGCTTTGGATAAAGAAAGAATGGATAAAGATCTAGGATCTGTGCAGGGATTTGAAGATCTAAGCAAAGCCGAGAGAACTGAGAGTGTGGAAGGTGAGTGCCACACCTTTTGTCTGGTATACCACTCCATTCCTTTACAGATTTCGTAGGAAACAAATCTTTTCTTTTGAAAGGTCATCTATTTGCATATCTAATATGCATATTGACTTCGTCATTTTTTAAGGATAGTAGATTTTATAAGGAGAAGCCCTATGATATTCAAAAAATCTGTTCCCCTCATTAGTACTATCAAGGTAGACTTGGTTCAAATAAGCCTAAATGAAATAAAAGATTACTTAGATGCAGTGTCTATAGATGTTAAAAGATAGTTATCACTTTTCTTAGATGTTAAAAAAAATAAAATCTTAAAAATTGAAGTGACTTCTTGGTTCAGAGGGATTCAAATAACTATTAGTGGTTCTTATTTTCTAGGGCAGTTGAGAACAAATCTATGAGATAACACTACCTGAAACTGCATTTAATGATAGATTGACTATAGAATCCTTCTGGTACTCCCCCCTCCTAGATTGAGGAACCTCTAGAAGTCCACATCAGCCCTCTGGCCCACGTAGAGCCAGCCTGGGAGCATCACTCTCCACTGCCTCCCCTCTCCATCCTTCACCCCCGCTCTGCTATACAAACCGACTCATGCCCCTGCATTCTCTGAGTGGGCTGCATTCCCTACCCGTCTTTGTACCCTCCTCCCATTGCCTGATAGATCTTTTCCCTTGTATCTTCTTTTTCTAAAACTTCAAGTCCCAGTCTATGTATAAATAATTTGTGAAGCCTTCTCTACTAAAGGCACTTACTCTTTTAAATTGCCATAGCACCTTGTTTATACATTTTTTTCTAGCATCCCTGAACTGTATTGTAATTATTTTTCCATGATTTTCTCCCTACTATACTGTAATTCTTTGTTAGGGACCATAGCTTTTCATTTCTTAATTATCAGGACTATAGCAGAGGCACAATAAATAGCTAGTGAATGAAAATATGTTCTGCCTGTACATACATGCCCCACATCTTACTCTTTGGTGAATTATAGCCTAGGTTAACAATGGTAATGGTTCCCCTGAAAATTCTCCTGGAAATTTTGCCTCCTTGGGACTGTCCAGTTCTGGTACCAGCGCTTACACTATTCTTCTGATATAAACTCTCCATTTCATAAGGGAGGAAATATGACCAAAGGCTCTCTTACATTCACTGTGTTCATAGGGCTTTTCTCCACTGTGACATCTCTGATGGCACCTGAATCCTGTCTGGAAGTGGAAGGACGTCTCACATCCATTACCTTTACAAAATTTCCTCCCTGGATGTTTCTCTGAGAGTTATTTCTCCCTGAAGTCTGTCTGAACTCTGTTACATTTATAGGATCGCTCTCCTGTGGGAACACAGTGTTGGTTAACAAGGGCTGATCTTAAGCCTAAACTTCTCCCAAATTCACTCCATTCATGATCTCTCCTAAGGGTGGTAGATTTTGAGTGAGTGACATCTTTCAGATGTCTCTCCTGGTTTTTTTTGGATCCATCTCTAACTGACCATCACAACCACAGGTTGCGTTCAGTTTGGAGGGTCAGAGTTCATCTCTAACGTGTTTTTCCACTGATGGTATCTGGAATAATTCTTTCTTGGAAATTCCCTAACTTAGCATTGATTCCTTGGCTTTAGGCCTTCTCTCTCAGTCTGAGTGGGCACCTCTTGAGATCTCCCTCTCCATTTTAAGCCCCTAAGGAACTTCTGGGATACTTGTATATAAGCAGTAGCCTATTATTACTCTCTTTATTTGCCATATTGAGCATTGGGCCCAGAGTAAAATTCCCATTCTTGTAAAACTATAACCATCTTTACATCTTTTGGTTATCTTATTAGATATATTCTGATATGCCATCTGTTATATTTTTTTTCTACTTGACAAAAATATTTCTACCTCAGTGTTCTTCACATTATATTTTTATCTCAATTTTGAGTGTAAATGGCCTCAAATCATGAGCCATAATACCAATGAAAGTACAACCCTGGGGTATAATTGAATGTAATTGAACTAATCATTATAATAGGTCTCTTGTGATTGCAGTCAGTGCGCCTCGTCCGTAAGATATATAATTTACTCATTGTGATCACAGATAACATAGCATAGAAATTTATAGGTGAATTACCTGCTGTGAGATAAAAAATTTATTCATCTAAAGTAGAAAATGAGTTGGATAACCTTGAGAAATTAAAAATTCTGTTATCTGCATTTATGTTTAGATGTATATTTTTATAGCAAAGTTATTGATTAACTTAGAAGTGAGGTGGTGGGGTATATGGAGATTATTATAGACTTTAATAGAATAGAAAACTACTAGAAACATCTCATAGTTTATTGTATTGTATTTACAGCAAATATATACCCATAAAGCATACTATTGCATTTTGGAAACTAGTGTTATAAATTTAGTAAAGTGTGTGGCTAACTAGTGATTAGAAATATTAAACATACTCTGTAGTCTTAGGATAATTTAAGTTCACAACTAACTCACTGGGAGACAAAGCTTATCCTACATGGTTGAGAAGAGTTGGTAAAATAAAGAAATAGACTGTATGCTAGTGGTACCAACAAAAATATTTTAAAATTAATAGCATTCTTTTAAAAATTGCATTGGAATAGGGGAGATGAATTGGGAGGTAGTGGAAAAATTAATGGCACTTCTACATTTTTTTCTCACTGCTATAAAGTTCTTCATATCGTGAACTAAATATGATGAACTAAGATTTAAGTTCCAAATAAATTTTCGTATTAAGTTTGTAAGTTCTTTATAAATTAGTGAGTTTATTTAGGTAGAGATTACTGCATCCCTTTGAAGTTAGTAGATTTGTCTGGATTTACTTAAGGTTTTATTATAAAAAAATTAACACACATGATCAGCATTAGTATGTTAGTGGTAGCTTTTATTTCTCATATTTTAATTATAATCTTATAACTTACTTTGATCTTGCTGTTCATATCATGTTCTTGCCATTCAAACTAAATTTAATTAAATTTTATTGTTTTCTTTTAGAATTATCTTGTTTTGAATAGTTAAGAAATGTTTCCTAATGAAAAAGTGCTTTTCAAATTTTCTTAGTGTACACAGCCTCTAGATTTCACTTAGACATCTCTTCCCCTTAGTGTTCTTTTTGACATAAAATTAATTTTTCTGTTTAGCAGGAGATGACGAATCCAAGTCAGACGATGCACATTCATTAGGATCTGGTGCTGGAGAAGGATATGAGCCAATCAGTGATGATGAACTAGATGAAATTCTGGCAGGTGATGCTGAGAAGAGGGAGGATCCACAGGATGAGGAGAAGATGCCAGGTGATCATTTGCAGGGATAGTTAAACATAAAAATATCTGATTTATAGTATTAAGGTATGCTTTGTTCCCTTTCATACCGTAAGAATTGATAAAAGGCAGAATTTTCCCCTTTGTGTTATATTTAAGGTTGAAAGGCCAATAAAATGAAAATTATAGTCTATATGCTCTGCTCATTTTTGAGTAGACATTGCCTATGATTGGAAAGGGCCTCGTTTAAAATAGCAGAATTCTGAGATTTCCATTCCAGAGTTTAAGATTCGTATTATATGACCTGGTATCTAACCAAATGCTAATTGCCTAGCAGTGTATTCTGGATGTTAGGTATACAATACAGAGCTTCACGATGGTAGTGTGACAAAGCAACTTTAGAAACAGCCATTCAAAGAATTTACAATAGTTAAAATTATATTTAAACACTATATACCTCTTTCTAACAATTTTCTAAATTCAGTATTTTCACTTATAGTACTTTACACATTGCCAGAATTTACTCTACTGACTATCCCATGAAGCAACACCCTTTGATGTTCCTATTGACCATCCAAATTAGTCTGAGTGTTACTCACAATTTTTTTTTATCATAGTGAGGGTCTTTGCCTTTTGTGGGTTATATAAAATAGTAAATTTTTATTTTGACTTAATTGCTCTTACATTTCACAATTTTTTTCTACTAATTTAAAAAAAATGTATGATTGTTATCTTTATTATTATCTGCTATTAGGCATTTCTGAATGGAACATCGTTTTCTTAATTTCCTCAGCTGTTCCTTGTCAGTGGATGGATCATTCTTTCTCAATATTAATAATAGTCACTGTGTGATTCTTAAAGTAATTTCGTAAGAATTATTTGTTTTTAAAAAATAAACCCTGTTTGTGTGTGCACACACATGCAGGCTAAATATACTCCTAGAGTTAAGCCTTGAAAGGATTCTAGGGCCAAGTTTCAAAACGTCAGAGCTAATCTTAGTGACAGAATGGAGTTTGTTCATTGGGTATCTCTCAAGCAATTTAAATGACTGGCTTTTCTTTTTGTTTGCTTGCCTGTTTTCTTTTCGTGACAAGGTTTTTATTTGTAAAGGTCCATAGATTCTAAATATTGATGTTTATAGAAAAGCCTTCATTTTAAGATTATCACCTTTTTGGTTTGAAGTACTTGTTATTTAGTGCCTTCTGTGTTTTGCAGTTTGTGTTTCTCTGTAGATAACAAGAAAGCTATTTCTTGGTGTAAAAACATTTCCTGGTCTTCAACTTTTCGCAGATCCCCTAGATGTGATAGATGTGGATTGGTCTGGTCTCATGCCAAAGCATCCGAAAGAACCACGAGAGCCTGGGGCTGCGCTCTTAAAATTCACACCGGGAGCTGTTATGCTGAGAGTTGGGATTTCTAAAAAGTTAGCAGGTTCTGAACTCTTTACCAAAGTCAAAGAAACATGTCAGAGACTTTTAGAAAAACCGAAAGGTAATTCCATTCCACTTTGCCTGGATAATGTCTGCTATAACTATTAAGATGCTTTTGAAAAGGATTCTGTTCTGTTCTCATGTAGCACTTAAAATACAAAAACTATGTTTTTGAGAAATCACTTATATTCATTATTTAATCCTCATGGTCAAAATTCCTTTTTTAAATTTATTTTGAGAAAAATTTAAGCCCATAGAAAAGTTGCAAACATAGCACAATGATATTTCTGTATCAAAATTACTACTTTTATTTTGGTGAGGAAGATTGGCCCTGAGCAAACATCCATTGCCAATCCCTCTGTTTTGTATGTGGGATGCCACCAAAGCATGGTTTGATGAGTGTATAGTTTCGCGCACAGGATCTGAACCTGCGAACCCAGGCTGCTGAAGCTGAGTCTGTGAATTTAACCACTGCACCACTGGGCCGTCCCCCTCAAAATTACTTTTTAACAGATGAGTTCAAATGTCAAGTGCTCAGTGGTTTGCCCAGGGCTAAATGAAACAGAGTCTATGAGAGTGGACTAGATACTTTCCATAGCTGAGCAAATTGGATGTCTTGCCAACACTTTCCCCTGGGAAATGGGAAATTCTACTCAATGCAGATATCTAGGTTGAGCTTTAGAAAGTGATTAGAGCTTGGTCTCTAGACTAGACGATCGGATTCCTGTAGGCACACCACTTACTAGCTATTTAATGTCTTTCTGTGTTAGTGTCACCATCTGTAGGCTGGGAATGATCGTACCCCAAATTTCATAAGATCGTTAGGGGGTGCAAATGAGTTATTATAAGTTAAATACTTAGAACAGTTCCTGATGTGTAATGACACTCAATATTTAGTTTGATATTTTATCACATTGATTTTGGACCTTATTGCAACAACTTTTCGTTATTCCAGAACACTTTATTTAGTTTATGGATATTTTTTTTTTGGCTGTTTCTGTTATCTGGTACCTACCTTATTTTGTTTTGGCAGCTTATTAATATTTTATTGATGGGGAGGGGGATGAATGAGTGGTGAAAAGAAGGAGAGGAGGTAAAAGCTGAAAGCAACAACATTATTTTATATCACGTTCATGAGAGTATAAAAAAGTTTAGTTAAAAGAATTAAGCTTTGGGGCTGGCCCCGTGGCCGAGTGGTTAAGTTCGTGCGCTCCGCTGCAGGCGGCCCAGTGTTTCGTTAGTTCGAATCCTGGGCGCGGACATGGCACTGCTCATCAGACCACGCTGAGGCAGCGTCCCACATGCCACAACTAGAAGAACCCACAACGAAGAATACACAACTATGTACCGGAGGGGCTTTGGGGAGAAAAAGGAAAAAATAAAATCTTAAAAAAAAAAAAAAAAAAAAAAAAAAGAATTAAGCTTTTTACTAATATAAAATTGAAAAATTTTGCGTTTGCTGAATCCGTGTCCCCTCTTTCATCTGTTAGCATAAGCAGTAAAACTCAGTTTTAATATGTCCCAATAAACATGGAATGTATGTTTATGAAACATATAAATTATAATTGTGAATGTGTGTTAACCTGACAAATGACCAGACTCTTGGCTTCTTGCCCTACTCTTTCTTCGTTGTTTGGTTGACTCTGTGGCCTTAAGCAAGTAGCTCTTGTAAGCACAAAATGATGGAATGAAACCCCTAAGGTCTTACCCACCTCTAAAGCTATTTGCTCCTGTAACTTTTGCTAATGGCATTTCAAGTTAAACTCTAGTTTGATTTTGCTAACTATGAAATTGAGTTTGGTCCTGTCTTAATAATGACAATCTAAACAATGAAAGTATACACTGTAAATGGGAGTTTGATTGTTGCTTACCAGTCAGACCTCCTGTTTTTTGCTGCTATGATAGCTTTGCGAGACAGATGATACTTGATGCCGAGTATGTTTCCTAAGGAATGGGACTTTGTTTTGTTTACTGCTGCATCTAGTGTCTAATGATCTATTCTTACTAATTATACCATTGCCTAGAATAGCACCAGACACATAGTAGGTATTCAATAAATAGTGTGAAATAAATGATACTGATTTTTTCTATCCAATTTGGCCTATTTCAGCACCCAGTACTGAAGAAAGTATATCCCCACTCCATATGTAATTTTTAAAAAATTCTAAGGCTTAAAGCATAAAACTTACATGTATACTGAAACTTAAATTGCTTTTGTCTAGGTTTTCTGATTGCAGTATGATTAAGTTCTTTTGAGCTAAACTTTTCCACTTATTTTGGTTCCTTTGGTTTACTTGTACTTAAAGTACGTGTTTAGTCTGTGTCTTGAGTAATTTGGTGCTGGTCAGTTCAAAACCATGAAGAGGCTGGAAGTTTAGCCATGTTATACTTTCTAGGGAGGTTTGCAAGTGTGTGTTTGTATTCGACTGTTGTGAAAGTAGAAAATAGCAAGGATCCCAATAAAAAGAAATTTGTCCTAACAAGCAATTTTCAAGGAAGGGCATGGGTTCAATGCAAATTTCTTCTATATTTGTATCTGTAGAGGAATGGTAATGTTTTGGGTGTCTTTTAAAAAAATAGTACGCATATGTGACCATGTTGTTGGTTGACTCAAACAGTGGTGTGCCTGAACCCCTGAGGAACTGCCGTCTCCCCTCAGGCACCCTGGTCCGGCTGCGGAGGTTCTGTAGATCGGTGGCAGAGCCCTGGCACTGTATTTTAAAAAGCTCTTCAGACGATTCTGATAAGACACCAGAGTTTGCAAACTAGTTTTGAGATTTTCTTTATATTTATTTATGCTTTTCTTATATACCTATTTTCTAGGTATGTAACTTATTGACTAGGTGTATTACATGGGACTAGTTTCTTGTTAATTATCTAATTGGATTGTTTATGCTTTGCAGTTCAGAAGATGAAATATGTAATGCGACTCTCTTCATTCTCAGTCAAATGTGTCTGTTTTGTTTTACCTAGGAGTGATTCACTGCTTTCTTTTGTGGGCTTTGACGATAATCTGTTTGATCATGTTGTTATTGAAGTGGGACCTGGTACCTTTGGTGCTCTTGGCCAACTTAGAATGCTAGCTTTGAAGTTACTACTCTGTTATTTGTTTGGATTACTGACTGGCCCTATTGAGTTATTTTGACTTCCTTTTTGTCTATTTTTAACTTAAACTAATTTTATTAAATCCTTCCTTAATTCTTTTATTTTTATAAAGTTTGCTTTCTCCCTATTTTGCATGTTATGACTTAAAACTAAGTGATTTTAATTTAATACATTGTCCCAGGTTTTCATAGTAACTAAATCTAGGGTAAAATTTGCAGGTTGTCACCTAATCATTCTCTTGATTCTTTCAGAGGTCACAGAATGTAGTCACATTACTACATTTGAATCTTGCCATAATAAAGCTTGAAATCTACATCAAGTGGTAGTTGATGGTTAGCAATATACTAAATTTGACTTCAGTAATTTTTAACTTGAACTTTTCTTCCCAGTCATAGCCAGTAATCAATATCTAAATTCTCCCAAGTCTGCTTTTCTTGTATCTTAAACTTAAAGTGCTATGAGAATATTTATTTTTGTTTGAGACTAGCAACAAAACTACATCTTGAAAGGTCCTTCACAGAGAATTTATTGCCTTTAGTATAAAATAATTTTCACCAATGTTGATAACTTTGATTAAAGACTTTGTGAAATATTCATCTGAACAGTTGGTAACACTTTCCTGTTCTAGGAAAACTTAATGCATGTTTATTTTTATTGAAAGATGCAGACAGTCTTTTTGAACACGAATTGGGGGCTCTCAACATGGCTGCATTACTACGAAAAGAAGAAAGAGCAAATCTTCTTAGCAATCTTGGACCATGTTGTAAAGCGTTATGCTTCAGACGGGATTCTGCAATTCGAAAGCAGCTTGTTAAAAATGAAAAGGTACTGTTGTTTCCTTGGGAAAAAAATGCAAAGTGTTTGTTAAATAGTATGAATGACATATTTTCTATTTGATTGCTTTAAGGTGAGATTCAAGTCTCATCTGTTTTTATGAGTTTAGTTTCCTAGTGTTTTACACATGTAAAAGAAAATTTTCATTTTATTTAATAGTATTGATGAACATTTGTATTGAATAACAATTTGTTATTCCACTTAGAAAGTTGCAGATACTCTATTTCTGTGGAGTATTTTTTATTTATGAAAAGTTTCTTTAGATAATAACACGTACAGAAATTTATTTAAATTGAAGATCAAGGAAAAAATTTGCCAGACACAGAGTGATTAGGATATATATAGGAATAGTGTTTGTGAGAATGTACCAACTTGGAAGAAACAGAAGTAAATATAAGTGATTATATGTAAGCATTTACTTGAGAATAATAAAGGGAATTGAAAAGTAAAAGAAGTAGAAATTAGATTTGGGAGGATCTGATCATGAGAAATTGAAAACACCTTAGGCTTTTTTAAAATGAAGAAACTAGGATTTTTTATTTGGGTGTGTGGTGGGCATGAGTAGTATGACAAAAGAGAATTGTTCCTAAAAAGTTAGAGAAACGTTTAATTTATTAGCTTTTTACTTGGAGACATTTAGGAAAGCATTTCCAAAGAAAAGAATATTTGTGAAAAAGAGAGAGAGGAACTCATCTCCAGACATTAGAATGGAAACAGATATGAGTAAAAGAAACTTTGAGAGTCTTCCCTGCTTAAAGGCCTGGCTCAGAATTACTATATAGTTGCTACAATCATTCTTTCGTTTGCACTCCCATTTCAATATGTATATTATTTAGTTCTTTTTATTCTGTTGCTTAGATGCCCATTCTCCTTGCAGCCTTTCTCAACTGGAAATTTCTCTGAGAGAATTAAGCCCTAGTGCCCTAGCATGTATGCAATGAATCAACTTTTCTTCCATGCATGTAGTATGCTACTGATTACTACCATCCTTGGTTTTGAATTTAAAAATAATCACTCAGATCATTTTCTGTTTGGTTCAGGTAAGGAACCCCAGTTGAGAAAGACTGTACAGTTTGCAGTCTCTTCAGCATCCTGCCCCTTTTTTATAAAAAATATTTTGTCACATTCCCTGGTTCCACCTGTAATATGCCATACTGCCCCCTCAAAAATTGTGACAGCCATAAACATCCCTGCAAAAATCTTAATGAGAATCATTGTTCAGAACCTTATAATTCTTCAGTACAGGGCACAGATCATTAACATGCATATTAAGATGCATATTAACATATGCCACATTATAAAAAGTTATAATGGCACATTATAAATGTCTTAAATGATCATCTGAAGAAAGCATTGTAAGCTTTCTGTTTTGCTCAGTGTTAAAAATATCATCACAAAAGCTGAAAAGAAAGGACACAACTAAAAAAATTAATTTCACATGCTAGAGAGCCTCATGAAAAATCCTAAGAAAAACAAACAAAAATATTTAAATTATATATGACTGGAAAAGAAAAGTACAGAATAGGACCGTTTATTGAGGTAACTGGTACCTCTTATCAGGTGATGGAAAGAAAGTAAAAAAACACTATAAACAACTCTGCACACATAAATTTAACAATTTAGAAGAAATGAGTCAATTCCTATAATAGCCATGAACTACCAAAACTTACTCAAGAAGTATTAGATAACCTGAATAGTCCTATGTCTGTTTTGGGGGGGTTTTTTTAATTGAATTTGTAGTTAAAAACCTGAAAAAGAAATCTTCAGTCTCAGATGGTTTCACTGGCAAAAATCTACCAAATATTTAAGGAAGAAATAACACCAATTCTACTCAGTTTCTTCCAGAAAATTGAAGAGGCAGGAATACTTCTCAACTCATTTTATGAGGCCAGCAGTACTCTGATATCAAAACCAAAGATATCATTAGAAAAGAAAACTACATGCAGATCAATATCTCTCATGGACATGAACATGGACTTAAAAACCCTCAAAAATAATAGGAAATCGAATCTAGCAACATATGAAAAGACTGCCATACCATGACCAAGTATGATTTATCCTCAGAGTGAAAGGCTGGGTTACTATTCTAAAATTATTCAATGTAATCCACATATTAACAGACTAAAGAAGAAAAAATACATAATCACATCAATTGATGTGAAAAAAGCATTTGACAAAATTCAGCATTCCTTTACAATAAAAATTCTTAGCAAGCTGAGTTAGAAAGAGTCTTTACTTTATAAAGGGCATCTACAAAATACCTACTAACATCGTACTTAATGGTAAAAGTTTGAAAGATTTCCCCCAGAGATCAGGAACAAGGCAAGGATGTCCTCTCTCAGTACCCCTACTCAGTATTTTACTGGAAGACCTAGCTAGTTCAAAAAGGCATATAGATTGAAAAGGAAGAAATAAAGCTCTTTTCACAGAAAACATGGTTGCCCACATAAAAAGTTTCAAGGAATTTACCAAAAATATTCTTAAAACTTATAAGTGAGTTTAACAAGGCCACAGGATACAAAGTTAGCATACAAAAAACAATTATATTTCTATATACTAACAGTATGTAGAAGTACCTGGTAATCAAAATGTAAAAATAATACTGTTTACACTGGCTCCCCCCAAAAATGAAGTACTTAGGTATAAATTTAACAAAACACATGCAGGATTTATGTGCTGAAAACTGTAAAACACTGATAAAAATATCAAGACCTAAATAAATGGAGAGACATATCATGTTCACGCATGGGAAGTCTCAGTATGGCTAAGATGATGAGTCTCCCCAAATTAATCTACAGATTTAACACAAAATGCTAGTCAAAATCCCAGTGTGATGTTTTGTAGATATAGGCAATCTGACTCTAAAATTAGACGGGAAGTCAAAGCAACTAGAATAGCAAGAATAATTTTTTAAGAAGACAAATAAAGTTGGAGCTTCACCTGATTTCAAGACTTACTATAAAGCCACAGTATTCAAGATAGTGTGGTATTGATGAAGACACTTAAATCAGTGAAACAGAGTCCAGAAATAAACCATCAGATATGACCAGTCAATTACGGCAGAGAGGTTTAAAAAGTTGTTTTTTGTTTTGAGATCATTGATCTTCATCAAACTGTAAAACTTTTGTTCTGTGAAAGAGATTGAGAATAAAAAGACAAATATACTGGAAGGAAGTATTTGTAAATCACATTTTCAAAAAAGGGCTTGTATCCAGAATATATAAAGAACTCTCAAAAATTAACAGTAAGAAAACAAGCAACCCAATTTTTTTAAGTGGGCAGAGAAGACTTAACAGACACATCACCAAAGAGGACATATAGATGACTAATAAGCACATGAAAGATGTTTAACGTTATTAGCCATTAGGGAATGCAAATTAAAACTGCAGTGAGATGCCATTAACAACGTATTACAATAACTAAAAAACAAACAACAAAAAAAACCCTGACAATATCAGTTGTCAGTAAGGATGCAGAGCAGTTGAAACTCCCGTATATTGCTGATGAGAATGCAAAATGGTAAAGCCACTTTGGAAAAACGGCTTGGTTATTTCTTATAAAGTTAATTATATCCTTATTATATGACTCAGCAAGCCCATTGGTAGGTATTTACCTTGGAAAAAAGAAAGCTTATGTTCATATGTAAATCTGTCCACAAAGTTTTTAGTAGCTCTATTCATAATCTCCAAAACTGGAAACAACCCCAATATTCTTCAGCTGGCTAATAGATAAACTATGGTACATCCATACAATGAATTACTAATTAGTAATAAAAAAAATAAGCAAACTATTGGTACTATCAACAACATGGATGGATCTGAAAGGCATTACATTGAGGGAAAGAAACTACTTTCAAAAGATGATATGCTGTATGATTCCATTTATATGATGTTCTAGAAAAGGCAGAACTATAACAGAGAACATTATCATTGGTTGCCAGGGGTTAAAGTTAAGAAGAGGGTGTGGATAATACAAAGGGACAGCAAAGGGAGTATTTTGAGTCATGAAACTTCTCTATTCTGATTGTGGTTGATGGTCATATGAATTTGTACATGAGTAAAAACTCACAGAACTATACATAGAGAGTCGTTTTTACTGTATCACAACTTATAAATATATATATATTTCTTTTGGTGAGGAATAGTGGCCCTGAGCTCACATCTGTGCCAGTCTGCCTCTGTTTTATATGTGGGTCACTGCCTCACCATGGCTTGATGAGTCGTGTAGGTCCGTGCCCGGGACCCAAACCCATGAACCTGGGCCGCCAAAATAGAGCACACCGAACTTAACTGCCATGCCACTGGGCCGGCCCCAAAATATATATATTTTTTAAATGCAGATGTGATCAAGGAAACACTGTTCGTTTAAGGATCCTAGGAAGGAGAAAAATGGCAGAATGCTGGAGATGTTCAAATCTTACCTTATTTTATTTTCTGCCCATGGTTGGAGAACATTTGACAAAATTTTATGAAAATAACTTGGAAAAGTTCTAATGTAGCTTGAAGTTACAATAATAGAGATAGACATTTTAGTAGAATGGAGATAGTAGTTTTTCTCTATACTGTGTGGATCAGCTGTCTTCGAGTAGTTTTTCTGTATACTGCGTGAATCAGCTGTCTTCGAGTAGTTTTTCTGTATACTGCGTGGATCAGCTGTCTTCGAGTAGTTTTTCTGTATGCTGCGTGGATCAGCTGTCTTCGAGAGGATTGCTTCAGTTCTAGAGCCCGTATTTTATGGGACATTAACAGACTGGTAAGGGAGTGTGGAATGTTTAGTGCTTCTCTTCAGAGACCTGAAATGTTGACATGTAAAAGTATGATTGAATTAGTGTGGAGCTCCATAGAAGGGATTTTATGCCAACACATACAAGAAATAGTACCATTCACCAATAGAATGTGCAGTGTGTTGTTTCTTTCATTTTGTTATGATGAAGTAAAAACTCGTTGATTGCCTGTCAGGGATTGTCGGGGAGATTCCTACTTTAAGCAAGAGGTTGGACTAGGTGCCCTCTAAAGATTGCTTTCTTTTCTAAGATTCCAAGTCTGAAAACATTTCCTAGTTTTGCTTTTAAATGTCCGATACAGCTAATGTAATATCCATCCCAAATTAGTTTTTCTTATAACTGTGATATTTTTGTTAGTAGTTAACCTGCCTGTCTTTCCTACTGTCAACTGACAATGTGCATTTTGTTGAAATTTGTTTTTGTTTTCTCCAATTAGGGCACTGTAAAACAAGCTTACACCAATGCTCCAATGGTCGACAATGAATTACTCCGACTGAGTCTTCGACTGTTTAAGCGGAAGACTACTTGCCATGCCCCAGGACATGAAAAGACTGAAGATAATAAACTCCCACAGTCTGCTGTCCAGCAGGAACTGTGTGTGTCTTAAGACTGAAGTGCACTGACGCTTTTGGTGCTCTCTTCCTTCAGCAGTACATATTCTTTTTCCAAGTTCTTTGGTTTGACAAGCGTTATGAGTGACAAAGGCAGAAAGGATTTATCAGCCATGCTAAAGGAGTGAAGAAAAACTTTAAACTTTAGATCAAAGTTACCAGTTTTGGCTAACTTTTTACATAAATTTTTAGGCAGTACTTGATAGTCATGCAAAATAATGTGAAAGCGTCTAGATTTAGTAGTTTATTCTGTACCTTTTGTTAAAACTGAAGATTTTGGAAAATGGTTGTCACAGCTCTTCCAAGCCTATGAATATTTTTTATGAAATGAAGCCACTGACTTATGTTCTGGATCATCCCTACAGAAACTGCGATTTCGTGTAGGAACAGTGTGTTCACAGAGTGAGTGCACACGCTGTGCAGTGCCGTACTGCGCAGAACACTTGAAAGGGGTGCTGGTCTTGCATGCTGTGTTTGTGGGCAGACCTCCAGCACGAGGGAGCCAGAACACTTTTGTCCTTTCTAATGTTCTAAAAACATTACTTAATGGGTCTTTGTGTTTGTTTTTAAATATATGTGCATTGTTGCAATGTATATTGGATATATTTGGATTCTGAATGGTTTTGTTATCAGAGACTATCTACTATTTTTATTTTTAATAAATGTACCTTCCCATTCCTTGTTCTAGGTTTACTTTGCTCTTCATTAATCTTATTCCTGATGTTCTGAAATATGTCATCAACAGTCCATATTTCATATTTTACTGTTCAAGTCCTTATTTTTGGACAGCTGTAAATAATGTGATAAGAGTTGAGGATGTACTTCACATATAGCTCAGTAATACTTGAAACAAACCACAAGTTAGCAAACTTATGGAATCTGAGCTTTAAAATCCTACCATCATATTTTTTGGAGCTATGACCGTTGATTACATTAAACTGCCTCCAGCCTATAATATGTAAAGCAAATTACTTTTTAAAAATTATAGTACATCTGTTTTATTCTGTATACACATATTTAACTCATAAAGTGGACTCTTAGGAGGGTTTGAAATGGACCCCAAGCTGCAGAATTTGTGGGCAGACAGTAATAATAATAATAAAGAAAACCAATCAAAATTTGTAATTTGATCATTGTCTCTCACAGGTTTTTGTTAAAACTTTGATCCTGTGTTCCCTGTCTCAGTAGTTGTGTGTCCTCTTCTGTAAAGGTAACAGAATTCTACTAGTGTCAAGTTTCTGTTCACTTTAAGAAAATTTGTACAAGATACCTACCCAGCGAAGGAAATGGTCTTGTTTTCAGATGACTTTAAAAGCATGTACAAGAAAATTGCAAGCAGCACAAAAAAAAAGTGTAATCAGATTTTCCTGATGTCCTTTTCTTTTTCCGATTGGTAAATGTTTTGAATAAAGAGAAAAGAAAAGATAAAGTTAATGATTCTGGAGAATGAATACCCTTTAGAAAACTACTTCCTGCTTGTGGTGGATGATATCATCCTTTGTAGCATAAAGATTTAAAGTCCTAGAACTTCTAATTCCTGACTAGGAATATTTCACAAGTTATTTATTTACAGAATGAAAACTGTGTAGTTATATTTGCCATATAGTCAAATCTGTTGCCTTTTTAGTTTTGAATAAATATCTTTTTCTAAGGTTGTTTTGGAACGATTCCTTTGTTCTCTTAGTCACGTTATTGAGAGCTTTATGTTCCCAGTGGGAATGTACTGTTAAGTCTCCATTTTTTTAATTCAAATGTTCTATATATTGCTAATCATAAACTGGTAAAATTCTTCTATAGCAAATCTTTTTATTGAATTTTCCATAAAAGCACTTGGACCATAATTAAAGTCTAATGAAACCAGTTTTCCTGAAAACATCTTTTAGTCTATAAATTATTTGCTAGTACAGTTAAAGGTCTCCTGTCTCATAACCGATGGATCAAGTTTGTCCATTTGCCGTAAGTGCACAGCTGGACTCCGGCTGCTGGTGGTAAGGACCTGTCTAGATGGGGAAGGGTCAAGAGGATGTCTGCAATCCTAAACAAAATGAGAGTTAACACATGCTTACACTATTGAGTCAGCTGTTGGATTTTTTGGCACCTGTTCTCACTATTTAGTTAAGGGTTGTACTAACTTACAATAGCTGATAACTTTATTTCACAAAAATTTCTAACTATCCAAGTAGTAACTTAATATGCTGAAAAACCTGACGTGTTACTTCTCTTTATTCCGGTCAGTAACTTCAGGTTGTCTTCCCCATCCTACCCCGTGACTACAGTAGGATTTTATGACTTGATTAACTTGAAAGTTTGTGGCATCGGCAGAATGTCCCACATTATTCCTTACTGTCCGATTGGGTAAAGATTAAGGTACGATAGTTAATCTATATTGTCAGTGATGCTTTTAAACCTCAGAAGAGCCACCATCTGAACGACTTGTTATTTAGAAAGGTATATGGGTTCCAGTTGAGACAGCGATGTGGGAGGATCCTGAGTTCACCTCCCCAGAGATACTGAATCTAACAGCTACAAACAGAACAGTTTCCTCTTGAAAAAAAAAAAAAAACTAGCTGAGTGACTCCTAAACCTCGGGCAAATAAGAAAAAGCCTACGTCAAGGAGGTAGGAGAGGCTGAGACACAGCCATAAACTCCACCCTCTGCACAGTGACCCACAATTGGGAGAGAACTCGCAACTCTGAGCTTCTTCCCGAGGAGCAAAAGGTTTGAACCTTATATCTTGCACCCCAATTTTTAAGACCTGCACCTGAGAGACAAGCCCCCAAAACATCTTGCTTTGAAAGCCGGTGGGGCTTTGGTCCCTGAGACCTACAAAGCTATAGGGAACTGAGAAACAGTCTTTGAAGGGCTTACACTCCCCCCACCACCACGGCCAGGGCCCAGTACAGAGGCAGCTGACTGAAATGTGCCCAGATTCTGTGAAAGAGGCTTATTTGCTTATCTTAAAGCATCCACCTGAAAGGCAGGCATTTAATTTAAAACACATCTAAAACAGACCAGCGAGCGCCGTCTTTGCACTCTCCCTCTGCCTGGCTCCAGCTTCCTGTTATCTCTTGAGAAGGAGCTTGTACACACCTGATGCCCTGATTTTTGTGGTTGCCACCCAGGGAACACGACTACATCACCTGGCTCGGGGGGCCAGTGGGGTTTATGTATGTCGGTCCCACAGGCCTGTAACAAACAGAGAAAGAGTTATTAACCGGCTACTACCTTGGGGCACAGCAGAGGCAACAAACAGAACTCAGTCTTCCTGCAAAAGAGGCCTATTAGTTTATCTTCATAGCTGTGGCCTGAGGACCAGGCTTCTAATTAAAAGCACTTCTAAGGGCTGACTGTAATCCTCTCCACAGACTTCACAAGGCAGGCACTGTCTTTGCACTCCCCTCTACTGAGCTCCAGAACACCAGTATTTTCCAGAGGGGAGCCTGTACACACATCTAGCGCTCTGGTTTTTAGGTCTGGTGCCCTGGTTTGCTTGGCCACTGCCCAGTGAATGCCCCTTGATTGCCTGGCTTTGGTGGCATTGGGGCTTGTATTTGTGAGTCCAACGGGGCTGTAACAAATGGAGAGATGGTTCTTGGCTGCCTACTACCCCCAAAGCACAGTGCAGAGACAGCAGACTGAATCACACCCCAAGTTTTTCTGTGGAAGAGGCCTATTCACTTGTCTTGGAGCTTTGGCCTGAGGGGCAGGCTTCTGGTTTGGCACACTTCTAGGGGCTTACTTAGGTGCTCTCTGGGATGGAGACCAATGGGCATCATCTTTGCAGTCTCCTTCCTTGCTCTGAGTTGTTGTGTACACACCTTGTACCCCAGCTTTTGTGGCTGCTTCCTAGAGGACACTTCCATTTATAGCTTGACTCTGCTGGCCAGTGGGGCTTGTGTTTCCAGGTTCAACAGGACAGTAGCAAAGAAACAGTTCTTAACTGGCTATCACCCCAGAGCTCAGGACTGAGGGAGCAGACAGAAATTGCCATCTCCCAGTCTTCCCCAGAAAGAAGTATATTTACATATTTTAAAAGCTGCTGCCTGAGGGTCTGCTTTCCAAACAGAGTAAATCTAAGTACTGACTAAGATCCTCTCCTTGAGACACTGACAGGTTTTGTAACACCCTTACCTATTGGGAGACACTAAAAATAAAGTAGGGTGCTTGGACAATCAGAAAGGTTTGAGAGACAATAAAGGGCTAGGGCAGGGTTGAACAATAAGGTTTGGCTTCTACATGAGGCCACTCCTTCAAGACTGGGAGAGGTGACTGTCTTATCTAATGCATAGAAACCAACACAGAGAGTCAAGAAATATGAAGAAAAACATGAATATGTTCCTAACAAAAGAAGAAGTAAAACCTCACAAAGAGACCTTAAGGAAATGGAGATAGTGATTTGTCTGATAAAGAGTTCAAAATAATGGCTGTAAATCCGCTCACTGAGCTCAGGAGAAGAATGGATGAACATAATGAGAATTTCAACAAGGAGATAGAAAATATAAAAAGGTACCAAACAGAAGTCAGATGAATATAGTAAGTGAACTGAAAAATACAATAGAGGGATTCAACAGCAGATTAGAAGAAAGGATCAGTTAACTTGAAGTCAAGGAAGTGACACTCACCCAATCAGAGCAGCAAATAGCAAAAAGAATGAAAAAGAATTAAGATAGCTTTAGAGACTCATGGGACAACATCAAGGAGACCAACATTTGCATTATAGGGGTCTTTGAAGGAGAAGAGAGAAAGAAAGGGGCAGAAAACTTATATGAAGAAATGTTGGCTGGAAACTGCTCCAATCTGGGGAAAGAAACAGACATCCAGATTCAGAAAGCCCAGATGGTTCCAAATAAGATGAATCCAAAGAGACCCACACTGATATGCATCACAATTAAATTGTCAAAAGTTAAAAAGACTAGGAGAGAATCTTAAAAGCAGGAAGGAAAAAACAACTTCTTACCTAGAAGGAACTCCCATAAGACTTTCAGCAGATTTTTCAGCAGAAACTTTGCAGGCCAGAAGGGAGTGGCACGTGTTAAAGTGCTGAAATTAAAAAACTGTCAGCCAAGAATACTCTCCCCAGCAAAGTTATCCTTCCAAATGGAAGGAAACATAGAGTTTTCCAGACTAGGAAAAGCTAAAGTTGTTCATCACCACTGGACCAGCCTTAGTAGAAATGTTACAGGGACTTCTTTAACCTAAAATAATGGTAACTAATTCATAACAGGAAACCATTAATCTCACTGGCAAAGGTAAATATATAGTAAAATTCAGAATAATCTAATGTTGTGAAGGTGGTGGGTTAATCATTTATAGAGTTAGTATGAAGGTTAAAGGACAAAAGTAGTAAAAATAACTCTAACTACAATAATTTGTTAATGGATACACAATAGATGTAAATTGTGACATCAAAACAAAATAAGAGGGAGTATTAAAATGTAGAGCTTTAGAATGAATTCAGGCTTAAGTTGTTATTGACTTAAAATAGACTGTTATAGTTATAAGCTGTTTTATATAAGGCTCATTGTAACCACAAAGCAAAAACCTATAATAGATACACAAAAGATAAACAGAAAGGAATAGAAGCATACCACTACAGAAAATCATCAAATCTCAAAGGAAGAGAGCAAGAGGAGAAGAAGGAACCAAGGAAGTACAAAATGGCCAGAAAACAATTAACAAAATGACAATAAGTACATACCTATCAATAATTACTTTAAACATAAATAGACCAAATTCTACAATCAAAAGACTTAAAGTGGCTGAATGGATTAAAAACACAAGATCTATCTGTATGCTGCCTACAAGAGATTCACTTCAGATGTATGGACACACAGACGTGAAGGATGGAAAAAGATATTCTGTGCAAAAAGAAACCAAAAGAAAGTTGGAGTAGTTATACTTACATCAGAAAAAAATAAACTTTAAGGCAAAGACTGTAGTAAGAGACAAAGAAGATCATTATATAAAGGGTCAATTCAATAAGAAGATATAACATTTTAAATATTTATGCAGCTGGCATAGGAGCACCTAAATATATAAAGCAAATATTAACAGACCTCAAGGGAGAGAGAGGCAGCAATAAAATAATAGTAGGGAACTTTAATACCCCACTTTCATCAGTGGCTAGGTCATTGAGACAGAAAATCAATGGGGAAATATTGGCCTTAAATGACATATTAGACCAAATGGACTTGCAGACATATACAGAGCATTCCATTCAAAAGCTACAGAATACACGTTCTTCTCAAGAGCACATGGAACAGTCTTCAGGATAGATCATATGTTAGGCCACAAAACAAATGATAATAAATTTAGAAAGACTGAAATCATATCAAGCATCTTTTCCAACCCCAATGGTATGAAGCTAGAAATCAATTACAAAAAAGCCCTGGAAAATTCACAAGTATGTAGAGATTAAACACCATGTTACTGAACAACCTATAGGTCAAAGAAGAAATCAAAAGAGAAATTAAAAATACCTTGAGACAAATGAAAACAGATATACAACATACCAAAACATTTACTATAAAGCAGTTCTAAGAACAATAGTCATAGCAATAAATCCCTACATTAAAAAACAAGAAAGATCTTAATAAACAACCTAACTTTACACCTCAAGGAACTAGAAAAAGAACAAAACCAAAGTTAGTAGAAGGAAGGAGATAATAAAAATTGGAGCAGAAATAAATGAAATAGAGACTAAAAAGACAATAGAAAAGATCAATGAAACTAAGAGCAGGTTTTTTAAAAAGATAAAATTGACAAAACTTTAGCTAGACTCATATAGAAAAAAATACATACATGACTCAAATAAATAAAATCAAATATGAAAAAGGAGATGTTACAACTGATACCACACAAACACAAAGGACCATGAGACTACTATGAACAATTATTCACCAACAAATTGGACAACCTACAAGAAATGGATATATTCCTAGAAACATACAACCTACTAAAATTGAAGCATGAAGAAATAGAAAATCTGAACAGACCAATTACTAATAATGAGATTGAATCAATAGTCAAAAACCTCTCAATAAAAAAAGTCCAAGACCAGAAGGCTTCATTGGTGAATTCTACCAAACATTTACAGAATAATTAATGCCAATCCTTCTCAAACTCTTCCAAAAGATAAAAGAGGAAGAAACATTTTCGAACTTACTTTAAAAGGCCAGAATTACCATGATAACAAAACCAGACAGGAACACCACTAGAAAGAAAATTATAGACCAATATCCCTGATAAACAGAGAGGCAAAAATCCTCAACAAAACGTTAGCAAACCAAATTCAACAATACATTAAAAAGATCATACACCATCACCAAGTAGGGTTTATTCTGGGGATGCAAGGATGGTTCAACATCTGTAAATCCATCAACGTGATATACCACATTAACAAAACGAAGAATAAAAATCATATGATCATCTCGACAGATGAAGAAAAAGCACTGGACAAAATTCAATATACACTTATAATAAAAGCTCTCAGTAAAGTGGTTATAGAGGGAACGTACCCAAATGTAATGAAAGTCAGATATGACAAGACCACAGTTATCATCATACTCAATGGTGAAAAGCTGAAGCTTTTCTTCTAAGATCAGAAATAAGACAAGGTTGCCCACTCTCACCACTTTTATTCAACATAATATTGGAAGTCCTAGCCAGAGCAATTAGGCAAGAATAAGAAATAAAAGTCATCCAAACTGGAAAGGAAGAAGTAAAACTCACTATTTGCAGGTGACATGATATTACATATAGAATCCCTAAACTCCATCAAAAAACTGTTAGAACTGATAAATTAATTCAGTAAAGTTTCAGGATATAAAATCAGTATGAAAAGATCAGTTACACTTCTATACACTAATAACAAAGTATCATAAAGAGAAATTAAGAAAGCAATACCATTTTTCTCTCTTTTTTTTTTTTTTTTTTTGAGGAAGATTAACCGTGAGCTAACTACTGCCAGTCCTCCTCCTTTTGCTGAGGAAGACTGGCCCTGAGCCCACATCCGTGCCCATCTTCCTCTACTTTATATGTGGGACGCCTACCACAGCATGGCGTGCCAAGCAGTGCCATGTCCACACCCGGGATCCAAAATGGCGAACCCCGGGCCGCTGCAAAGTGGAACGTGCGAACTTAACTGCTGTGCCACCGGGCCAGCCCCAGCAATATCATTTATGATTGCATCAAAAAGAATACAATACCCAGGAATAAATTTAACCAAGGAGATAAAAGACCTATACACTCAAACCTATAAAACATTGATGAAGAAAAGTGAAGATGACACAAATAAATGGAATGATATCTCATACTCATGAATTGGAAGAATTAATATTTTTAAAACGTCCAGTCTACTCAAAGCACTCTACAAGATTCAATGTAATTGCTATCAAAATTCCAATGGCAATTTCACAGAAATAGAACAAACCAATCCTAAAATGTATATGGAACCACAAAAGACCTCAAATAGTCAAAGTGATCTTGAGACAGATGAACAAAGCTGGAGGCATCACACTCCTTGATTTCAAACTATATTACAAATCTATAATAATTAAAACAGTATGGTATTGGCATGAAACAGACACATAGATCAATGGACAGAATAGAAAGCCCAGAAATAAACCCACGCATATATGGTCAACTAATTTATGACAAAGGAGCCAAGAATTTACAATGAGGAAAGGACCATCTCTTCAATAAATGGTGTTGTGAAAGGTAGATAGCCACAGCAAAAGAATGACACTCAACTACTATCTTATACCATACACAAAAATCAACTCAAAATGGATTAAAGACTTGAACGTAAGTCCTGAATCCATAAAACCTCTAGAAGAAAACATAAGCAGTAAGTTCCTTAACATTAGTTGGTGATGGTTTTTTGGATTTGGCACCAAAAGCAAAGGCAACAAAAGCAAAAATAAACAAGTAGGAATACATCAAACTAAAAAGCTTCTGCACAGCAAAGGGAACCATTGACAAAATGAAAAGGAAATTTACCAAATAGAATTTATTTGCCAGTCATATATCTAATAAGGGGTTCACATCCAAAATACATAAAAACCTCATACAAATCAGTAGCAAAAATACCAAATAATTCCATCAAAAAATGGGCAGAGGATCTGAGTAGACATTTCTCCAAAAAGACATACAGATGGCCAACAGGTACATGAAAATGTGCTCAACATCATTAATCATCAGGGAAATGCAAATCAAAACCACAATGATATATCACCTCACACCTGTCAGAATGGCTATTATCAAAACGATGAGATAAAAAGTGTTGATGAGGATGTGAAGAAAAGGGAACACTTATGCACTGTTGGTAGGGAGGCAAATTGGTGCAGCCACTATGGAAAACAGCTTGGAGACCCCTGAAAAAATTGAAAATATAACTACCATATGATCCAGCAATTCCACTTCAGGGTATTTATCTGAAGAAAACAAAAATACTAACCTGAAGAGATATCCTCACCCTCATGTTCATTGCAGCATTACTTACAATATCCAGGACATGGAAGCAACCTAAGTATTCATTGATGGATGAATGGATAAAGAAAAGATGGTATGGTCATGCATTGCTTAATGATGGGGATACATTCTGAGAAATGTGTTGTTAGGCAATCTCATCATTGTGTGAAAATCATTGAGTAGACTTACATAAACCTAGATCCTAGATGGTATAGCCTACTACAGGCTATATGGTACTAATCTCATGAAACCACTCTTGTAGTGGTCTGTCATTGACCAAAACACATTATGCAGCACATGACTGTATATATACACAATGGAATATTATTCAGCCATAAAAAAGAATAAAATCTTGTCACTTGAAACAACATGGAAGGACCATGAAGGCATTAAGCTAAGTGAAATAAGTCAGACAGAGAAAGATAAATACTGTATGATATCACTTATATGTGAAATCTGAAAAAAAAAAAAAAAACCTCATAAATACAGAGAACAAATTGGTGGTTGCCAGAGGTGAGGGTGGGGGGTGGGCAAAATAGATGAAGGTGGTCAAAAGGTACAAACCTCCAGTTATAAAATAATTAAGTCCTGGGGATGTCATGTACAGCATGGTGAGTATAGAATAATACTGTACTGCATATTTGAAAGTTGCTAAGAGAGTAAACTTTAAAAGTTCTCATCACAAGGAAAAAAAGATTGTTACTATGTATAGTGATGGATGGTAACAAGACTTATTGTGATCATTTTGCAATATGCACAAATATCAAATCATTGTGTTGTACACTCGAAACTAATATAATGTTATATGTCAATTATATCTCAATAAAAAAATTCCTCCACACATAAAAATAAATAAGCAAAATTTTAAAAAAATTTATGGAACCCTCCCACTTTCAAGGGGTGTTCCCTTTTACCTATTTCCCCAGCTAAAATTATATAGCCATCTTTCTAGAGATTGTATTTAAATTTGAACTTGGATTTGTCTTTCTATCATTTCTTTCTAAAAAAATCTCTAAACTACCTAATAAACTTCCTTTATTCATTAATTTTATTAATCTTCCTATTTGAGTATTTTGAAAGCACTGGAATATTCTAGGGGACTCTGTACTTTGAGAGGTGAAATAAGATTTTTTAAAATAACCTTCTACATGGATCTGTAGACATAATTTCCCAACTTTATTGAGATGTTTCTTCTTTCAGATTTTCTGTCATATTTTCCTGATATGCATCTTTGTGGATTTAGTCATTTTGAATAACTTAGGTGCATTCTTTTCTGCACTAATGCTCTTTTGGTTGTAATAGAAATACAACTGCAGTAGCTTAGGCAAAGATAGGGAAGTAAACATGTGAATAAAATAACTATAAATTGCAATAATTGCAATGAAAGGAAAAACCAAAGAGCTGAGCTGGAAAATAATGGAGTGCAGGTTGGGGTGGGGTACTAGTTTAGACTGATGATCAGAGAAGGTCTCATGTATATGATGAGACCTAAAAAATGAAAAGCAGCTAGCAGGGCAAAGAGTAAGGCAGAGCATTTCAGGCAGAGGGACTGGAATATGCAAAGGCCTGAACTAGGAAAAGAGCTTTGGTACATTCCAAGAACTGAAAGACTAGTACAGCTCAGCTTTGGGTGGATTGGAGGGATGTGGGTGGAGAAAATGCTAGAGAGAGGGTCTAGAACAGTGCTTTTCAACAGAATTTGCCACAATGATGGAAATGTTCTGTATCTCCACTGCCCAATATAATAGCCAATAACTTTATGCAGCTAATAAACACTTGAAATGTGGCTAGTGTGAGTTCTGAGTTTTTAAAATTTTGCAGAACATTAACATTTAACAGCTATATGTGGCCAGTGGCTACCATTTTGGACAGTCCAAGTCTAAATCTTGGCACAGCCTAGTGGATTATGGAAGAGGTTCCCAAAGTAGTAAACAAGATGAGCCTTTTTTGTTGTAACTGTTTTATATTTAATGTTGGTTGTTTCTATTTATGGCAAGTGGTACTGATTTTTTATTAACCGTAGCAACGTAACATTTCCTTTGGGAATAAATGGCTAAACAAATTAAGTAGAAGAGGTAACAGGGAAATAGGACAAACTTACTGGTGCTCAAATAACTGAAGTTTAGAAAGTGCAGACTACATATGAAGTTAAAATTTTATCTAAAGGCAAAAATAGAGGGGAATAATGAAATTATAAAAGGTTCTGCTTCCTCTCTTTGAGCCAAACCAGGTCTAGGAGAGTTCCCACAGCCAATCTTGCTCTTCTCTGTCGCCTGATTGTTACGAATAAGGGACATAGCTTTTGCTTTTCAGAAGGGAACATTTCACATTCAGAAAGAGTATTTTTTGCTGAGATCTACTGCTGTCAGTTTCGTCTTGATTCACTGTACTTCCTCCTTTCACTTTCTCCCCACCACTTCTGCTAAATCTCAGCCCTTTTGGAAGCCCTTACGTCTGTATTTTGACATCTGAAGATTATATCTGTCTCCTAGTTTCACTGGAAAAAGAATTTATGGAGTATTTTTACTGTCTCTTTGTTGCTTATGTACAATTTGTAGGGGGAAAAAAGGGAGCAATATTGATTTGTGCAGCCACGTTCATACTGAAGTCCTCTCTAGACCAAAATTTAATCCAATGGTCACTTTAATTCTCAGCTCGTATAGTCCCATCGGGATGCTTTCTGTCTTAGATGAATACCCATGATGAATTAATACTTGGAATTATTATATTAATATAGATCAAATAAATGAACTAACCTTCATTTATTTCATGTCATCCTGATAGATGGGAATCATATTTTCTCTCTTTGTTGACATTTCCTTTGTGATAATTATCGCATGGCCACCTCTAGAAGCAAAGGAGACTGGAAAATTGAGTATTTAGTTTTCCTAGACCCAATGTTAGAAGTGACCAGAGGAGGTGAGGGTTGGATATAGGTGTTAGGTTTGCCAACCAGTGGTGTCTTCCACAATCTCGGTAGTAAGGAGGAACACTGGCATCAGTTCAGCCCTGTTGATACCAACCTCTTAAGACTGAACAATAGTGCAGAGACCTGGGTGCTAATCCTACTTCTGCCACAAACTGGCAGTGTGACCTTGAGCAAGCCACTGTACCTTGGCTTCCTCATCTATCAAGTAAGCGGGTGGTAGAGAATCACAGGATTTTGACAGAAAGCTAATGTACAATGGCTCAGAGACATGCCAAAGATGTGTCAGTTTGCTTGTCAGGAGCCGAGTGCACCATTTGGAGTACGGGATAGGAAAAGGTCTCATTGCTTAGCAATGAGAGCGAAGACTAGGACAGGATTTTGACTATGAAAATCTTCTAATGCTTCTTAATATTCCTCCTGCAGCAGAAACTTTAATTCAGGTTGTGACTTCAGGGTCAGGATTTTCTCCTGGCATTAATATAGATTAAATCTATGTGTCTGTCTGTCTATCTATCTATCTATCTATCTATCTATCTATCTATCTACCTACCTACCTGCCTACTTACCTATCTCTCCAGGTTTATAATTAAGGGCACTCAGCTTGAATCTGGGCTGGACTTGATGACTTGCTTCTAAAGAACAGAGAAATATGAATGGATAAATGGCAGAAATAAAAGTGAGTGACTTCCAAACCTAGGTCATAAAAGGCATGGTGGCTTCTTATTTGCTGTCTTGGATCACTTGTTCTGGGGAAAGCCAGCTGCCATGTCATGAGAACATTTCAAACCACTTTATGGAGAAGTCCACGTGGTGAGAAACCCAGACTTTCTGTCAATAGCCATGGGAGTGCGCCATCTTGGAAGCAGATGCTCCAGCCCCAGTGAAGCCTTCAAGCCTTCTTTTTAACTCTTTAGCTTAGTTTTGTTGTGGTTTTAAACTAGATTTCTTCCTTTATCAGAAGACATAAAGGACACGGCATTTAAATCATACTTTTTACATTTGTCTGTTTACATAGTATCTTCAAAATAAGCTGAATCTAAAGATAGCTGTGATTTGAAGATTACTGGAATATAATTGGACATCTTTGAATCTACATGCCTTAATCATTCCAGATAAAGTCTAATTGGCAGCAGAAGTCTTCTGTAGGTGCAGAGATACCCAAGAAAACTTTGGACCAAATCACAAAAGTCTATTCAAATTAAATGAGATAGGTATGTAAAATTGCTGTGTAAACTATAAAGTGCTGTACAAATGCAAGATCCCTGCAGCTATCATTTTCATCTCAGCAGTTCTTTATAAAGAATGGACCGAATTGTGTCCCCTATACACGCCAAATTCGTATGTTGAAATCCCAACCCCCCAGTACCTCAGAATGTAAAGAATTTGGAGATGAAGTCTTTAAAGAGATGATTACATTATAAAGAGACCATTAGGGTGGGACCCTAATCCAATATGACTGGTGCCCATATAAGAAGAGAAAGAGATACCAGGGGTGTGAGAGCAGTGAGGAACAACCATGTGAAGAGGCAGCAAGACAGACGACCATCTGCACATCGAGGAGAGAGGCATCAGAGGAGGGCAACCTGCTGGCACCTTGACCTTGGACTTCCAGTCTCCAGAACAGTGAGAAAATAAATTTCTGTTTTTAAGCCACTCAGTCTGTGGTGTCTTGTTATGCTGTCCTAGCAAGTGAACATAGGCAGCTTTTAGAGCTGTCACTTCTCCATTCTGTACATTCTCACAGCCACAGTTCAAGTATAGGTTCACATCATCATTATTAAAAATACTCACAGAATAAGGTTTTTTGTTAAGCATTACAAGTTGCCTTCAATAACCTTCAAATATACCACACAATCTATTTACAATTAATCAAGCCCAACATAGTTTATTCCTGCATAACCCATAAGTTAGGGCAAAATACTCTACAGTTTATACCAGATACTTCCTCAGTACTGGCAGGCAGGAAAAGGGGAATTACACCTTCTTTCTGATCTCTAACACGTGATAAAAGCATTGGGAGAATTACAGCTATGAGTTGCTTAACGACGGGCATACGTTCTGAGAAATGTGTTGTTAGGCGATTTTGCTGTTGGGCAAACATCACAGAGTGCACTTACACAAACCCAGATGGCATAGCCTACTACATGCTTAGGCTATATGGCACTAATCTTATGGAACCACTGTCATATATGCATTTTGTTGTTGACTGAAGCGTCATTATGTGGCACAAGACTGTGTATGAAATTGAGTATGAAGAATGATTCTGATTTTAAAGCACATTGTTTGGAAACTAACAAAAACATCAAAATGACACAAAAACACCTATTAACCCTAAATCTTAGATCTCATCATTTCTTGATTTGGACTATTCAACAGCCTCCTGGCTGCCATTGTTATTCAGACACCCTCCCTCTGTCCCATTTTCCTAACCCATTCTCCACGAGGTCACAAGAATAATTGTTCTAAATTATCCTAATATACACATGTGATCCACCTGGTTTCTAGCTGGAGTCCTGCCACTGTCAAGAAATATAAACTTAAGCAAATTATTTAATCTCTCTGAGTGTCACTTTCTCAGTCTATAAGGTAAGGGAGTTGAATTACAGGTTGTTTTAAATTTCCAAGAATTTTTCTGTCACTCCTCTGCTTAAAAATCTGCTAATGCTTTACGTTTTCCATGGAACCAAGTCCAAACACACAGCTTGGCCTGTGAAGGCCCTTCACAATCTCACCCCAATCTACCTTCTAGCCACGTCTCCCTCCCATCACAATTTTTTCTTTCTTCTTATACCAAATAGATCTCCGTGGCTCTGTGGGTCTGGTCATTTTCTGTGAGACCAGACTCTTGGGTATTGTGTCTTGGCCACCTTGTGTGTCCAGTGTAGGACACTGACAGGGTTCAGAACATGCTACCCAAAAATATGGCACCTTGATGTACTGCATATTTTAAGCTGAAGGAATTTGAGACACAGTAGGAGGAAGATCTCTCTGACCTTCCCCCACCCTTCTCCTAGGGTCTTATGTGAGTGGTGTCCTCCCTAATCTCCAAGACGGAGGAATGCTGAGAAGAAGCCAAACAAATAGGGCTTGCAGCGTTTCCCCTGGTTTATTACATTAACTTCTTTGTCCCCTTTGTTCTGTCATTTTTCTCCACAACTTTCCACTCTTCATCAAACCTAGCATAAAAATATTCAAGTTTAACTCTTTCTTCAGGTCTTTATTTTCTTATAAAAGCTCCCATGTCACATAAAATTATATTAAATAAATTCAAATGCTATTCTCCTGTTCATCTGTCCGTCAGTTGAATTTTCAGACCCAGCCAGGGATCCTAAGAGGGTCGAGGGAAACTTTTCTTCCCATACAGCACAGTCCCAGACACATAAGCAGTTTCTTAATAAATGTTTGATGTTGCTTCTTCTGCCTTGAATACCGCCTGCCTGCTCATCACTCCAATGTCTCCTTTATTATTTATTAAATCTGTATTTTTCCTTCAGATGCAATTCAAATGGCACTTCTTTGGTGAAACTTTTCTTTTCCATTCCAAATTAAATGTTCCTTCCTCTCTGTACCCTGCTTTTTTGGTCTGTCATAGCCTGTCTCTACATTATATAATTACAGTCCCTATGACCTCACTTCTTGTACAGTTACATTCTAGTTGGTTGGATAAGTGTCCAGCTTGTTTTCCAGACTATAAACAACTTGAATTCAGAGACCATTTCTAACCTAGAATTTTAGTCCCTGTTCTCATCTCTTTCCAGCACTGTGAATACTTTTTCACTTGAACATAGTGTTTAATTAATTAAATGAGGAAGCCATTAGACTGACGTGGTTCCAATGTCTTAGCAACCTAAGTCTGAAATACCTCAAGGTTACAAAATCGAAACCGAAGGACCACGGATCACAAACAGCCAGCTAGGCTGGAGGCTGCAGCCCATCAATAATTTCTTTGCTTTGCTTCCTCCTTTTCTGTATAAAAATCCTGTTGGTGGAGCGTTGTTAACCGCTTCTGGTTTGGCACTGCCTGATTCAAGTCTATTTCTGCTCAAATAAACTCAAGATTTTTTTTTTAGCATACATCAGTTTGTCTTCTAACAATAGTGAAAACTCAAATGTTTACTGAATCCAGTTATGGAGTAAGTAAAATTTGTCTACTCTGTCATTCAATTTGTAAATATTTTTTCTATGGGTTTATTCCTTTAACTAAAGACAGTTTTGTGATAGAATCATTATAACTGGTCAGGTTCGAGTTGAGTCCACTTAAAACTTTTATCCTTTTAGTGTAGCTTTTTTTTTTTTCATATTAACATGCAAATATAGGTCATAAAGATTTCTTAGGCCTCATTAATTTTTACTCTCTAATTCCCGGACTTCAGTTCTCTGCATTATTTTTCCCTGTCAATTGAGTTTCATCTGTAGTGATGGGGAAAAAGCAGACAAAATGATTAAAAATCACATTTAAATTATTTTAAAATGAAAAGTATAATACAGTTTTTACATTTGTGGCAGCAATCCTGTTTGAACTGTTATCTTCATTCTTGCTCTGTTTCAGGCCCACCCCCACCCCCCACCATGGATAAATGCCAGTTCTTTCCATCCACACTGCTGTCACATCATAATATTTATGAATTCATTACAATTGTTCCAAATCATCAAGGGCAATTGAAGGCGTTGTCAGAACTGTTACTATGGTTAACCACATGCCTAGGACATTCACCACCATGGATGGAGCTTCAGGAAGTTAACCAGCAAGCCTATTAACAACCACTGGTGAGCCGCGTTAGAGACTACCACTTAATTAATCTTTGTATTGTGCTAATAAGGATGTTAAACAGATTCATCCTTGAATCTGATGGTTCATAGAGAATGTGAATTCCCTAAAGGACAACTGTGGCCAGTTAAACTTGGCCATCCAACCAAGAAGCTCTTTTAGTCATTTTCAAGTTAAAAGGACTAGTAGCTAATTTCATAATAAGTTGATGACATTTCTAGTGGCTACATGTGAGATGTTATTACCATCTCTCCTGAAGATCTTTGCCTGTTCCTTCGGAAAAGAATCTCATATTACAATTCTTAAATGGATACTAGCTTTTATTTTCCAGCAGACTCCACAGGATGCGGCATAAAACTAAACTTGTGGCACTCATCTTTAAGAAGCAGACTCTTGTAGGGATGAGAAATGGGACATGCCAGAGGTGTCATTGTTCAATCAAGAACCCATTAGGTTAAAAAAAAATCTATCTAGAAGTTTATAGAATTAAACCAGAGGAAGATCATGTTGGATAGTTTTGTTTTGTTTTTTTCAATTGGGAGAGTCTTGTTTACTTGTCGGTGGCCTATCATGTGGGGTTAGTGTGTGGGTGGGAGAGAGCTTGCCCCTAGACCTCAGAGGTCATAACTTGCCCCAGGATTCTATGGACATTGGTAACTAGTTAATCCCTAGCGTGGGTCCTAGGACCTCGGTGCTGGCTTCCTTTCCCCTGGGAAATGTGAAACAGAACAAATATTTACAGAAGTGTGAAAAGACTCTGCTGCTTGAGAGGAGTGTGCAAAGGGAAGGAGACCTTATAAGCACAGGTAAGGTGGAGATACCTATTTTTGAAGTGTCTTATAATTGCTGGCCATTAACACCATTCTCCTGTTTCCCCATCCACACTCCAAAAACCATCTGTATGGAAATATCTTTCTTCTTTCTCTCTCTGTGTGGGAAGAGAAAATTCCTCTGTTTATGATACATAGGATGGGTAGGAGGCATTTCCCTGATCTTGAATGTGTTTTGTGTGCATAAATTGAAAGTTACTTCAATTATGAAAATGTTTTTCCCGCTGTTGGTGCATAATGTTGAGTAAGGCTTTTTGGTATTTTTAACTGTAAGAACAGCTTAAATACTGAGAATTAAAATGAACCTGCTGAGCATAAGTAATAACTGACTTTAATGACTGTGACAATGAGTTCATAAAATACATTCAAAGCTAGGTTTAAACAATGAACTCTCTGAAATCTAAGTACATACGTATTTACTTTAAGCTGTAAATAGCTTAAGCTGGTTTAAGACTTACTTAGTTGGAAACAGTTTTTAAACATTGAAATTTTGTGAATTAAAAAACATCCATATTGAATCAAAAAGACTTCAACCTAATCTTATCCACAAGTAGGCTGAAATTATGTTTTCATTTGAATGAAAATCCCAAATGCCGGAGGCTTTATGGATAACACTGAAACGTAATTCATTTTTGTTTCCTAATTCAGATTTTATTGTCTTAAATATGATGCGGTTTGTCTTAGATGCACACCCTACCTAATACTTAGTGCTATGATGTGCTAGAAAAGATCAGAGACACGAGTTAACTACTGGCATCAACTGGCTAGGTAGTAATGTTATTCTTTCTCATATTCCTACTGTAAACTCATTTTATATAATTCTCAGTATTTGGTTGACCATAGTCAACCTTTTATCACCCTTTTATCTTCCTCACCCTTTTATCTTCCAGAAACATCTTACTGCAAAGAACCACCCTTCCCCACAAACTTAGACAAGACTTACAGATAAGACTCTTGTTCATCTACGACAAGACTAGACACAGACCCTCCGAATTCCCATTCTGTGTCGTATAAATGATTAGTTGTTTGTCCTCACTGGTCAATCTGGACTAAATATCCACTAATTTATCTTGACCAAACTGCAGTCAGGCTTCTCCCTTCCCTACAAACCCCTGGACGTTGACCTACCCTTCAGCTTTAAGAATAAGGAGCCATCTCTCCATACATCGCCTTCTGAGACTCAGCCTGCCACAGGGAAAAACATTTTCTGATCGACTATCCAATCACCCGCGTCCCCTCATCCCAATAGCCTACTCTTGTCCTGTTAGGCCTGTTTTCTCCTCCCTATAAAAGAAAATCCCTCTTCTGCCAGACCTTTGAGATGCTTCCAGATCTCAGGGTTGGACAGTTCTCCCTATTGGAATAGTCCCCTCCTCTAATTGCAATCGTCCCTTTATAGTTTACAAAGCTCTTTCACCTACATGATTACGTTTTTATCCACTTTATGGACTAGAGTGACCAGTGAAGGAGGCATTCTGGATGTGAGGAAAGGTATGCTCAGAGGGACTTGCCCAAGGCCAGTGGTAGAACATCCATTTCCTCTTCTTGGGTGCGCAGCTCTCCTACATTCTCCAACCCTCTTGCCTTGCGAGAGTGATGGATGTCACTTGCAGGCCTAGGACCTACTAACTCCCAAGAAAGCCTCCATACTCTCTTTGCTCTGCAGCTGTCTAGACCCAACAGAGAATCCTGCAGGAGACCCCACAGAGCTGTGGCATCAGAAACTGGAAGGAGCTCAGGTCCCCAAGTCATAGCTCAGAGGAGAGGCACTTGACCAGTGGGTTAAACTGCTGAGAGTTGGGTTGTTACAGCAGTGTACCTATCCTGACCCACTATATGGGTCAACAGACCACTCTTCCTGGTTTAAGCTAAAAAGAACTTATGAAAGATCCAGAGAAAAGCTTGAAGTTTATACAACCAGGAGTAGAACTGAGATCATACTGTAGGATTGTTGCTGAGCAGTCATCACATCTGCGCCCCAGGTGTGAACCCTGCAGCTTGCCGTGCCCATGCAGGATGCTCCTGATGAGCATCAAGGCTGCCCCAGGGAGAGAAGCCCAAGGTGTCCTGGCCTACATGCTGATCTACATGACCCAGTTCATATCTAAAGCTATATGACCATGATAACCAGACCCCACCTGCACTGATACCATTTAATGTCTTTTTATATCATCTTTCCTTTGTCTAGTAAAAATAAGTCACATACCCATGCCTTATAAATTTAGTCCTAACCCTCAACATATTGCAACTCTTCACTGCCCAGGGGTCCTGTCCCCATGCCTGCAGCCCTTCACTGCCCAGGGGTCCTGTCCCTGTGCTATTCTCTGAATAAAAGAGCACTACTATTAGACCTTGAGAGTCCAAGAAATCTTTTTTTCAACTCCTTGGCTCGCTGAGCCTGCATCATTCCCACTAGGAGCTCTGCACTGCTGCCTCCCTCAGAAGAATGGAGACTGTGTGGCAACTGCCTCTTCTTTTTCTGGCTTCTGAATGAGTCTTAGGTAGCAGCACTGATTGGTGGAGCCTAGTCACATGCTTGCCCACAGCCACAGAAAGAGGCTGGGAAAGTGAGTTTATTTCTTCTACTTTGGGGGAAACACATTCATTGGGTGAAGAATTCCCCAAACAGAGGACTGATGTTCAAAGATGCTGAACCAAAAGAACAACAAACATGCTCAACAGTCCAAATTCACTTTCACTAATTGCAAGTTACACCCTAAAGCACTCCACAAACTGAATGTGGCATTGCTGTCGGTGCATTCTAACTACCTCCACCACCAGAGGAATGGGCACAGGCCCTAATATTGGTTGACAGACTGCTGTTTGCCAGGCACTTCCCCATTCTGGTGTCTCGAGAATTCTCATAAACCTGTAAAAAAGCTATCAGGACCCTCGGTCTTCTCATGAAGAAAGGAGGTTCAAAGCAATTAAGTGATTGCCCAAGGTCAAACAGCTGTTTTCCAACCACTGCGCCACAAAGTCTTCATGCATTCAGAATGCTCCCATCAAAGCAAAACCAGTTTTGTAAAGAGAAATCCAAGTTTTAAAAGGATTCACTTTTGTGAAATTCAAATTTTGAAGTTAACTCTCGTCTTTCTTCTCTTGCCCCTAAAACCTCTTTCCCCCTCACTCACCTTCTACAGTCCTCTTATCTCCAAATTTCCAGCTGCCTTCCTCTTTTCCTTGCTTGCAGAATTTTACCCTGAACTGCTTATCAACTAATCCTCAATGAGGTATTACCTGATAATAGATTGATCCTTTGGGAGTCATAAAGTCATTGACCCAAATATTTACTTAGTGCCCATTAAGTACCAAGCAGTATTCCAGATGCTGAGGATAAAATGGTGAAGATGACAGACAAACTCCCTGCCGATACAAAGCTTATAATCTAATGGTGTCAACAACCAAAAAACAAGTCAATCAATTAATCATAAAATACATTTTTACATAGTAAGTACTATTGTTACCCAACGAAAGTGGGTCTGCTTCTTGGTAAGTTGAAATCAAAGCCTTCACCAGAAGGAGTTGTCACACAAAGTAAAGTTTATTTGCAGCAAATAAAGAGCCCACAGGGAATTATTTCCAAAACTGTGGCTCCCTGAGAAAGAGAAAGCAGTGGACTTTTATTTCAGATGGGGAATGAATGTTCAAAAGGGAAAGGTGGGTATTCACTTGTGCAGTCTTAGTTGGAAAATGTGCTTCCACATGCATCACATGTTATCATAATAAGGCTTAAGCTCCTCCTGTGGTGGAGATCTTAGGATCTTAAATCTTAGGATTAAAATTAAGCAAAGGTAACTCTTGGGCACTTCTTGGCTCCTGTGTGCATGCGTTGCTCTTGCAGTGGGGTTAGGACTTGTTCAGGGTGGCTGGTGATTATCTCTCTTAACACAACTGAAAAAACAATTTGGAGAAACAATTAAGTGCTTCTGAAACCTACTTTGAGTTCCTCAGGGCAGTTAATCAGTGACACTATGATGAAAATTAAAGCCAGGTAAAGTGCAGGGGTGCATTTAGATAAGGTGGTGACCCTTCTGAGGAATAGAGACTTGAATACAATGAAGTTAGGTTATTTTGCCAAAAATTTTTCATGAGTGGTGGTGTGTACTTTCAAGAGGAAGCAGACACTTTCTGGTTGTCTCTCTTTTTGTGATGTAAGTAACCATTGACTGTTACTGTCTGCATCCCTTATTTCATTACGTGTTACAAATGGTAAGAGTTTGACTCTATCATTCTTTCTCCATTTATAAACTGGAAGCCTTCTATAAGGAGAAACTTTCTTCATCAACTATTTGGTTACCATGTGGTACAATTTATACAGGTAAGAAAAAATAAGCACTTATTCCTTCCCTATATTTACCAGTAACCCCAAAAAGTAACTGAGGTTTATTTTTTTAATATAATTAAAAAGTCATACATTTACACATATTTGATCTGCTTCAATCCACTGAAGTTATTATTCTTATTGATGCCCCAGTTATATGATCTCTGACCTTTTCAAATTGGCTCCTAAACTTTTTTGACGCTACTAGTTTTGTTTTTTTTAACCATTGCTATTTTATAGTATAAGATATTTCAGATTTATTTTGGAAATTTCTTGTCAAGACCTGGAATCAGCCATTTCTCCAAAGATGTCTGTTTCTTTTAGTAGGGAATGGTATCTAGAAATGAAGATCTTGTCTCTGGGCCCCTTCAATTAACAGATCTAGGAGTTATTTATATGTCTTTGAAAAGATAAAATACATTATGAGTTCATTCTGATACAACTGATGCTTACAATTCAATTGAGAACTACAAGGTTTTCACTTAATTGCTTTTTATCTTACGTCAGTATCTTCTTTGTTTTACATTAAAAATTCTGCTTCCTCCCACACTTGCCACTATTATTCAACATAATACTAGAAGTCATAGCCACACCAAATATGCAAGAAACAGACATAAAAGGCATCCAAATAAGAATGGAAGAAATAAAACTATTTGTTTGCAGATGACATGATATTATATATATAAAACCCTAAAGATGCCAACAAAAAACTGTTAGAACTAATAAACAAATTCAATAAAGTTGCAGGATACAAAATCCATATACAAAAATCTGTTTTATTTCTATACACTAATAATGAACTCTCAGAAAGTGATTTTTAAAAAACAATCCCATTTACAATTGTATCAAAAAGAATAAAATACCTAGGAATAAATTTAACCAAACAGGTGAAATGCCTGTACACTGAAAACTATAAGACATTGATGAAAGAAGTTGAATAAGACACAAATAGATGGAAAGATATTCCATGCTGATAGACTGAAAAAAGTAATATTGTTAAATATAAATATCCATACTGTCCAAAGCAATCTACAGATTCAGTGGAATCCCTATCAGCATTCCAATGGCATTTTTTACAGAAATAGAGCAAACAATCTTAAAATTTGTGTGGAACTGCAAAAGATCCTAAATAACCAAAGCAATCTTGAGAGGAAGAACAAAACTGAAGGCATCACACTTCCTGATGTCAAACTATATCACAAAATTATAGTAATCAAAACAGTAGGGTAATGACATAAAAACAGATACATAGATCAATGAAACTGCATAGAGAGCCCAGGAATAAACCCACACATAAATGGTGAATTAATTTACAACAAAGGAGCAAGAATTTACAATGGGGGAAAGGTAGTCTCTTCAATAAATGGTGCTGGGAAAACTGAACAGCCACATGCAAAAGAATGAAACTGGACCACTATCTTACACCATACATAAAAAATCAACTCGAAATGGATTAAAGACTTGGACGCAAGACCTGAAACCATAAAACTCCTAGAAGAAAACATAGGAGATAAGCTCCTTGACATCAGTCTTGGAGATGATGTTTTGGATTTGACAACAAAAGCGAGGGCAACAAAAGCAAAAACAAACAAGCGGGATTACATCAAACTAAAAAGCTCCTGCACAGCAGCAGAAACCATCAACAAAATGGAAAAGCAACCTACTGATTGGGAAAAAATATTTGCAAATAAAATATCTGATAAGAGGTTAATATCCAAAATACATAAAGAACTCAAACAACTCAATAACAAAAAAACAAATTAAAAAATGGGTAGAGAATCTGAGTAGACATTTTTCCAAAGAAGAGGTACAAATGGCCGACTGATACATGAAAAGGTGCTCAGCATCATTAATCAGCAGAGAAATGCAAATCAAAACCACAATGAGATGTCACCTCACACTTGTTAGATTAGCTATCATCATAAAGACAAGAGGAGTAACATTAATATTTTGGCAGAGTAGGTCATCCCCTTTGTCTCTCCCCTCTAAGTTACAACCAGTCAGACATCCAGTGACCGAAAAAGGACTCCCCGCATAGCACACCAGAATGCCTGAGTGATGCATGCATCTGTATATCTAAAGGTGAGTGGACTGGACCTCCAGGAGACAGTGGAACTAGGGGAGCAGCCGCTCCCTGGCAGCAGTGATCCAACATGCAGATCCTCATACTGGAATGCACATTGGCAACTACAGGCTGAAAGGGCAAACATGGCACTCGTGGCTCGGCCCCTGCCCCCTACTCCCAGTGGTGGCAGGTGGCACACACATCCTGAAGCTTTAGCACAGAGTGAAGCCAGTGTCCTGATCCCCTCCCCCAGAAGTGGGGACTATATTCAAGGCATAAATTTCCTCAGCAGGGACAGAGTGCCCTGACCAGAGGTCTCAAAAAAGCACACTAGCAGTGGCAGGTGGTATCTGTGACCTGAAGCTTCAGGAACAACAGCAGAACCTGAAGCCAGCCCCCAGTGGCAGTACCCCTGACATTGGCTTTCCCAGCAGCAGGGGTTACATACAAGAACCCAGGCCCCTGACAGCAACAGTGACAACTGTGAACCCAGCACCCCTGGCAGTGGTGCTGCCAACACTCCCAGATAACTCAGGAGCAGCAGCACAGGTGGTGCACAGGGCAGTAGCACCCAAGCCCACAGAGAGAAAGCAGGGAAACATGAGACCAGGCAAGTCTGGAAGCAGAATAATGTGCACAGCCTGGTGACCCTTGTAGCAACACCTGAGACTGCAATGACATCAAAAGCAGCAAGGCACCAGAACCTCAGAGGCACAAGTGGCACAAGGAAGACACTTATGATGCCTTTAGCATAGGGAGTGGAGGGTGGAAAGTTCAGGCTGTCAAACACAACCCGAAGCAGCTCAGAACCAAAGTAACCAAAGCCTTACAAAGTAAGAGAAGTGTTTACTATCACAAATGCTCAAGCAGAGGATCAATGCATCAAATACCATGAATAACTACAGTAACACAGCAGAAGGAGAATGACAGCTCTCCAGAAACCAAACTTGAAGTCACAGAAGAGTACAATCTGACTGACAGAGAATTCTAAATAGCTGTCATAAAGAAACTCAAAGAGTTACATGAAAACTCAGAAAGACAGTTCAATGAGCTTAGGAACAAAATTAACTAACAGAAGGAATACTTCAACAACAGACTGAAGCTCTAAAAAAAAAAAACAAACAGAAATTCTGGATATGAAGAACACAATCAATGAGATAAAAAATAATGTAGAAAGCACAAAAAATAGAGCAGAACTTATAGGGGAGAGAATCAGTGAGCTCAAAGATAGAAACCTAGAAATAATCCAGATGAAAGAGGAGAGAGAACTAAGATTTTTAAAAAATGAAGAAATTCTTTGAGAAGTATCCCACTCAATCAGGAAAAGCAACATAAGGATTATAAGTATCCAAGAGGGAGAAGAGAGGGAAAAAAGAGGAGTGAGCTTATTGAAAGAAATAAGAGCTGAGAATTCCCCAAACCTGGGGAAAGAACTGGACTTACAAGTCCATGAAGATACTAGAATTCCTAATTACATCAATACAAAAAGACTTTCTCCAAGGCATAGAATCTTAAAACTGTCAAAAGTCAATATCAAAGAAAAAATATTGAGGGTAGAAAGAAAGAAGAAAATAAACCACAAAGGAACCCCCATCAGACTTTCAGAGATTTCTCAGCAGAAACCTTACAGGCTAGGAGAAAGTGGAATGATATATTCAAAATACTGAAAGACAAAAACTGTCAGCCAAGAATACTCTATCCAGTGAAATTATCCTTCAGATATGGCAGAGAAACGAAAGCTTTCCAAGACAAACAAAAACTGAGGGATTTCATTGCCACTAGTCCTGCCTTATGAGAAATGATGCAGGGATCCCTCCTACCTGAAACAAAAAGGCAAAGGTTTACAAAACTTTGAACAAGGAGATAAATAGAGAAACAAAATCAGAAAACTGAAGCTCTATATCAGAATAAGTTAGCAAACACTTAATTATAAAATAAATGATAAAGAGAAAGAAAGCATCAAAAGTAACTAAGATCACTTCAATTTGGTCACAGCTTCACAACACAAAAAATAATAATTTGTGAAAACAAAAACACAGAAGGAGGAGAAACAAGGAATGGAACCTGCATAGGCTAATAGAGATGTAGGCTATCAGAAAACGGACTATCTCATCTATGAGATCTTTTATACAAACCTTATGGTAACCACAAAACAAAAAATCAGAGCAGAGACACAAATTACAAATAGGCAGAAAACCATCACAGGAAACCACCAAACTGAAATGGCAGACAAGAATACAAGGGAAAAGAAAGAATGGAAATATAGAATAACCAGAAAACAAGAGATAAAATGGCAGTATGAAGCCCTCACATATCAATAATCACTCTAAATGTAAAATGGGTTGAATTCACCAATCAAAAGACACAGAGTGGCTGAATGGATTAAAAAATATGACCAAACAATATGCTGCCTCCAGGAAACATATCTCAGCTCTAAAGACAAACATGGGCTCAGATTGAAGGGATGGAAGATGATACTCCAGGCAAATGGCAAGGAAAAGAAAGCAGGTACAGCCATACTTATATGATACAAAGCAGACTTCAAGATAAAAAAGATAATGAGACAAAGATGGCCATTATATAATGATAAAAGGGACATTCCACCAAGAAGACATAACATTTATTAATATATATGCACCTAACACAGGAGCACCAAAGTATATAAAGCAACTATTAACAGACCTAAAGGGAGAAATTGACAGCAACACAATAGGAGTAGGGGACCTTAACACCCCACTTATGTCAATGGATAGATCATCCAGACAGAAAGTCAACAAGGAAACAGTGGCCTTAAATGAAACACTAGACCAGATGGACTTAATAGACATATATATAGAACTTTCTATCCCAAAACAGCAGAAAACACATTCTTCTCAAGTACACATGGAACATTCTCAAAGATAGACCATATGTTGGGAAACTAAGAAAGCCTCGATAAATTTAAGAAAACTGAAATCATATTAAGCATGTTTTCTGACCACAATGGTATGAAACTAGAAATCAGCTACAAGAAAAAAGCTAGAAAAGTCACAAATATGCAGAGACTAAGCAACATGCTACTGAACAACTGTTGGATCAATGAAGAAATCAAAGGAAAAATCAAAAAATACCTGGAGACAAATGAAAATGAAAACACAACATACCAAGACCTATGGGATGCAGCAAAAGTGGTACTAGAGGGAAATTTATGGCAATACAGGCCTACTTCAACAAAAAGAAAAATCTCATATAAACAAGCTTACTCTATGCCTGAAAGAACTAGAAAAAGAAGAAAAAACAAAGCCCAAAGTCAGTAGAAGGAAGGAAATAATAAAAATTAGAGCAGAAATAAACAAAATAGAGACTAAAATACAATAGAAGGGATCAATGAAACTAAGAGCTGGTTCCTTGAGAAGACAAACAAAATTGCCAAACTCTTAGCCAGACTCACTAAGAAAAAAAGAGAGAAGATGCAAATAAATAAAATAAGAAATGTAAGAGGAGAAATTACAATGGATACCACAGAAAATATTTGCAAATATCTGACAAGGGATTTTCAAAATATATAAAGAACTCATACAACTCAATAACAAAAAGATGGACAACCCAATCAAAAAGTGGGCAGAGGATATGAACAGACATTTTTGTAAAGAAGATATACAAAGGGCCAATAGGTACATTAAATGATGCTCAACATCACAAATTACTAGGGAAATGCAAATCAAAATACAATGAGATCACCTTGTGCCCATAAGAATGGCTGTAATTACCAAGACAAGAAATAACAAGTGTTGGAGAGGACGCAGAGAAAAAGGAACTCTCATACACCACTGGTGGGAATACAAAGTGGTGTAGCCTCTATGGAAAACAGTATGGACATTTCTCAAAAAACTAAAAATAGGAATACAGTATAATCCAGCTATTCCACTACTGGGTATTTATCCAAAGGATATGAAATCAACACTTCAAAAAGATTTATGCACCCTTATGCAGCATTATTCACAATAGCCAAGATGTGGGAGAAACTCAAATGCCCATCAAAAAATGAATGAATAAAGAAGATGTGGTATATACACACAATGGAATACTACTAAGCCATAAAAAAGACGAGATCATGCCATTTGTGACAACATGGATGCAACTTGAGGGTATTATGTTAACTGAAATGTCAGACAGAGAAAGACAAATAGTGAGTGATTTCACTCATATGTGGAAGATAAACAAAGAAACACATGGATAAGGAGGACAAATTAGTGGTTACTAGAGGGCAAGGGGGTTGGGGGAGGGTGAAAGGGGTAAAGGGGCACATGCGTATTGTGACAGATAAAAACTAGACTATTGGTGGTGAACATGAGGCAATCTACACAGAAACTGAAATATAATAATGTACACCTGAAAATTACACAATATTAAAAGCTAACATGACCTCAATAATTTTTTTAAAATTTAAAAAAAACAAGAAATAACAAATGTTGGCATGGATCGGGAAAAATGGGAACCCCTGTGTACTGTTGGTGGGAATGTAAGTTGGTGCAGCCATTATGGAAAACAGTGTAGAGGTTCCTCAAAATATTGAAAATATAAATACCATATGATCCAGCAATTCCGCTTCTGGGTATTTATCCAAAGGAAATGAAATCACTATCTTGAAAAGATATCTTCACACCACGTTCATTGCAACATTATGTACAACAGCCAAGACATGGAAACAACTTGTGTCCATCAACAGATGAATGGATAAAGAAGATGTGTGCGTGTGTGTGTGTATATGTATATATACACACAAAATAGAATATTGTTCAATCATAAAAAGGAAGGCAATCCTGTTATTTGCAACAACATGGATGGACCTTGAGGGCATTACGCTAAGTGAAATAAGTCAGACAGAGAAAGATGAATACTGTATGATCTCACTTATATGTGGAATCTTAAAAAAGACAACTGAACTCATAGATTCAGAGAACAGGTTGGTGGTTGCCAGAGGCAGGGAGTAGAAGGTGGGCAAAATGGATGAGGGTGGTTGAAAGGTACAAACTTCCAATTATAAGATAAATAAGTCCTGGTGATGTCGTATACAGCATGGTGACCATAGTTAATAATACTATATTGCACATTTGAAAGTTGCTGAAAGGATAGGTCTTAAAATTTCTCATCACAAGAAAAAAAATGTAATTATGTGTGGTAATGGGTCTTAACTAAACTTATTGATCATTTCACAGTATATACATATGTTGAATCATTATGCTATACACCTGAAACTTATATAATATTATATGTCAATTACATCTCAACAAAAAAACTCTGCTTCCCAACATCAGCATAACCATTCATTTGCTTTCCCCCACAAAAGCTTACATAATAACCCTGAAGTAATGATGCAAACTCTGCTACCAACAATATGATTAACAAAAGAGGTTTGCAATTCTTTTTCAGTTTTGATCCTTTTACTATCCAAGTAGTATATTTTTAACCTATTTTACTTTTAGCCTATCTGAATCTCTGTTTTAAATGATATTCTTGAATACAGCACAATTTTTATTTTACTTTGTTAGCCAATCTGAAGATCTTTTAATTTTTACAGATAAGTTAAGCTCATTTACTTTTATTGCTATGATTGATATATTCGCCTCATATTCTTTTGTTTTGTGGCCTCCTGTCTTATTCTGACATATTTTTATGTTTAGGAAAGTTTGTATTTTTGTCCAAAATTTACCTTTATGTGAACACTTCCTTTTAATACCCCTTAGTTCCACTTTTTTAGATACTCTCTATTCCTTACTTTGAGTAACCTTGATAGTAGCAAGTAACCTCTTCTTTCCCCTCCCTTCCCTATCCTCCAGCATTTAATTTGAATTAATATTACTTTACTCACAGTTAATATCATAAAGCCATCAATGAGCTTTTCTGCTTTCCATTTGCTCTTCATCTTCTCTCTCTGTATTTTGATGCTTGGGCCACATAAACATTGTCCGAGCATAACTCTTACCACACTAACTCTCACATTTCCATAATGTAGTATTGGTTCTATAGATAAACACGTATTCAGTGCTCACATCAGTTCTTATGTCTACGTCTCACCAATCATTTTGGTTGGCTGAAGCTTGTTCTCAAGTAGATTCCTCAGAAAGGGCTCATGGGAATAAAATTCCCTAAATTCTAATATGGTCATAACAATTTGTCTGTAAGTGTTGTGCTTGGAGATCTGTTTGTTGAAATATATAGTCCTTGGCTTAACATTTTCTTGCCTTGGGTGTCTTAAATTTACTACCCTTTACCTTCTGACATAAAACACTGTAGTTCAAAAGTCTGATATTAATGGTATCTTCTTTCCTTTAAAAGTGACTTGATTGGCAGTCTCTGGCCAGTGTATAACTTTGGAAATAGCCCTCTGCCTGGGTAAGCCTGAGAGACTGGGGTTAAATCCTAGCTCTTCTGTTTAGAGCTGTGTGGCCTCAGCTAAGCTACTCAACCTCTTTAAGCCTCAGCTGTAAGATCTCGATGAAAATGGCGCATGAGGTTACTGTGACAATTGGATTAGGTCGTGTCTGCAAAGGACCCAGTCTTTCTAGCGAAGCCAGCCATAACAACAGGTTTCTTTCGAATAGCACTTCTTTTGATGTAGAGAGAAAAACTTAAGGCTGCAGTTTTAGGAGGCACAGACAAGCGACAGTCAACAACAGTGACTCACACTTCAGTAACTTTATAAAATGCTTTTGTGACTGGAAGCACCTTCAAAGAGTATGTAGTTTAATATTGCAGAAGAATGGCAAATCTCTCTGTCTTTTATAGTCCCTGTTTTTCACTAGGAATTTTTTTTTGTTTTGGCATTGCTGCTTTCAACTCTAGCCCTTCTCCACATTCAGAAAAGACATCTCAGTTAGTCCCTCCCTCGAGTTCTTTAAATAATGCTGATCAAATGATCAATATTTAACCAGCGTTATCAGTTTTTTGGACAGACCCATTAACTAATGAAAACACCCTGTTAGCATGAAGAGCGGCCCCACAGCCACAAGAAATTTGTTTGCTAGATTCTATCTCTCTCCCATGATTTCTTACCAGTTATCTAAATTTCCAATCAACAAAGCACTCTGCTGGATGTTCCCTAAGGATGCGTTCCTATTATCCAGAACAAGAATAATCTCAAAATGGGTTTTTGGCGAGCAGGGTTTACATTGCCTGGGGAAGATGACAAGCATCTGGGAATGAGAGCAGTCAATGACGACTGGACAGAGCTTCAGAACTTCTCTGTGAAGTAGTCTGATGAACAGTTTTGGCCTTTTTTGAGGCCAAAGCTGGAAAAAGGAAAGGAAAATCCTCAATCCCAGATGGATGTGGCCGCCTCTCCCTCCATTCCATTTTTCTCTCTCTCTCCAGATGGCCTTTTAAAAGTTCTCACTGCAGTTAATCTTTCAAACAATCAGGGCACTGACTTGGCACACAGGTTGCTGATATACTGTGCCAATTGCCTTTTTCATATCCTTATTCCCGTGGTCATGCAGGAACGAATAAACTTACACACCTGCCCCGCCCATATGTGAATTCAGTATACGTGGAGACTGACCTGGTTTGCAAGAATGAAATCTTTGCATCCCCTTTCTTTAATTATCCAAGGAGCACCACTGGGTTTACTCCTCCTTCTTCAAGCTCCCGTTGCCCTGTGTTTTATACGCACATCTAAAGGTGAAAGTGTCCAGCCTTGGTGCTCTAGTGATTAAGATTCAGTGCTCTCACTGCCATGGCCCACATTAGTCTCCAGGTCAGGGAACCACACCACCCATCTATCCACTGTCATACTGTGGCAGCTGCGTGTTGCTGAAAGCTATGCCACTGGTATTTCAAATACCAGCAGTGTCACCCATGATGGACAGGTTTTGGCAGAGCTTCCAGACTAAGACAGCCTAGGAAGAAGGACCCAGACATCCACTTCTGAAGAAATTGGCTATGAAAACCCTGTGAAGAGCAGTGGAGCATTGTCTGATATAGCACTGGAAAGGGAGAGGACGGTGCAAAAAGACAGGGCAGGGCTCTGCTCCGCTGTACTCAGGGTCACTAGGAGTCAGAATCCTCTCCAACAACAACAACAAAGGTTAAAGAGGCGTTCTATGTGTGTTTCTTTCTTGTCAAATGGGGTTTCTGACGTTAAGTGACCCCAGCAAAGGATCTCTTTGTCTAGACTGCAATGAACCATGTGGACTTGGCACCCTCAGACTCACACTTTTCCCCAGGTTAGACTCCCAGCTCCTTCACCTCCAGAAAGGCCAAGATATGTGATTTTTGGCATTTTCCCTCATCTCCAGCTTTTACTTAATTCTTTACGGAATTCTTTATCATCAGTTCTCACACTAGGGGACTGCCTGATATTTGCGACATTCTCAAACACTCAATGAAAATGAAACAAAAACCCTGCTCCTGACAGTGCAGCTGTGGGTGGGCGGGTCTGGGCTGCAGACCTGGGACAGCCGGTCTCCTCCAACTCACCAGGACCAGCCCTTCTCCCAACCCCACCTGCCTCCAGACACCACCTCCAGAATCAGGAGAGCCAGTCTTTCACTTCCATTTCCATTGCGTTTGTATACACACGTGAGATATGTCTGTGAAAATTCGCCTGCCTGACTTCTGTCTGTTTCAAGGGAAAAATGAGAGAAGACAGGATAGGCAGGGAGGGGGCTTCTGAGGGGAACTGAAGAACAAACTGAAAGGGGAGAGAAGAAGAAGCTGAAGAGATTGGACAGGAGGTGAGGGGAATGAGAGTCACAAAGAACCAAACGCGAGGGAGACTAGCAAGGAGGTGACACTAAGTGTGGGATGAGGGCGGAAAGAGGTGAGAGAGTGCGGGCTTTGCAAAGCAATGCAGACGGACTGACTTACATAAGCAAAGCTATTTTAATTCCATTTTAGGGTACAAAATAAGCAAAAATTGCAATTTAATGTATTCAATACAAAAGGGACTTTGGGCAAGGAACTCTGAATCCAGACTTCCCATCTATGGCCGTGTCAGGAAGGGCTGTCTAACCCAAGACTCTGCCAGAGATACTCGAAAATCTGAACAGGCGTCCACTGAGGTCGACCTCTGCAAGTAAACTGGCCTCTTTTTGTATCTGGAGGTGGAGACAGCAAGTTACCTTATGTGCAAAATCACCGTAGTTGCTTCCCTAATTAATAAGCCTAAAGAGTACAGTAGAAGCATCTGGATTTTTATTGTTTTTGTTGTTTATGCTCTAGTGGAGACTGCCTTCCTTGGCGTGCAGACGTCTGGGGTGGGGTTGACTATGAGGGTGCATAGGAAAACCAGGGGCCTCCCTGGACAACCCCAACCTCCTCTTTCTGATACTTGAAGTTAGGAAACCCTGCCGGCATAAACCACAGAGGTTCTGACCACACTCCGTGGACATAATTTCCCGACTTAGGAGGTGCCACTGCGTTGTACAACCCAGGATACTAGTGAGGACAGGACCCAGGATCCCCAAAAAGGACTGCTGCCCGCACTTCCATCTATACACAACCACCCTTCCTGTGCCCATCCCTCCCCTTCCACTTCAGCTATCTAAGTTTAATCTCCCCACCGGGGGTTTGAATTGCAGCCCCTCCTGCCTTCTCAGAAATCTGCTGCTGCTCAATTATCCCTCAAACCTCCAACACCTCCTATACCTTCCTCTCATCGTCACTCTTAGCTGATGAGCACATCTTTGTCTATCCAGGCTGCTATAACAAATTACCATAAGACTGGGTGGTTTAAACAACAGATATTTGTCATTGCTCAGTTCTGGAGGCTGGGAAGTCTAAGATCAAGGCACTGGAAGATCTGGTCTGATGAGGGCCCACTTCCTGGTTTTTAGATGGCTGACTTCTCCTTGTGTTATCACCTGGTCAGGAGCAGAGAGGGAGAGCAAGTTCTCATGTCTCTTCTTATAAGGGCACGAATCCCATTCGTGAGGCTCCACCCTCATGACCTAATCACCTCCCAAAGGCCCCACCTCCTAATACCATCACCGTGGGAGTTAGGTTTCAACATATGCATTTTGGAGGGACACATTCAGTCCATAACAACTTGCCTCCCTTTTTATTGAGAAAATAGGAGCAATATACAAGAACTTCCACAGGCTCTCCCACTAGCCTCTGTCACAGACCGTCATCTCTGTTTGCCCAGAATTACGCGGTAACTTCCTTGTCTCTTGTCCTCCTAGCAACTCCCACCCCACTGCCAGAGTAATTCTTTCCACACACAATTCTGATGATGTCACTTTCTGCCTAAAACTCTCAGTGGTTCTCCACAGCTCTCAGGGAAAACTCAACCTTTGACTTAGCATCCTTGGCCCTCATGCTCTGCCCCCCAATGTCCTAAACACTCCTTTCCCTCTGGCCCTTCCTCTGTTCATGCCCTAGATGCTCACACTGCCTTTCGCAGCTCTGTGGCGCTTTCCCAGGTGCCGCCCCTCTGCCCAGCATCACTTCCCCCCGTTACCCTATCTAATAATGCTGATTCTTCAAAAGGCACCACATCCAAGAAGTCTCCTGGGGTCACTACCTCTGCTCAATTTTTCAGATACGGTTTCCTTTTGGAGCATCTGTGACGTTTTTGCCATGGTTAGCTTAAATGTGTGAGGATGAGCACTGAAGCATGGAGGGCCTACGAGTTGGGTAAAGATTATACATTTTTGATCAGTTGATGAGGGATCTTGATGGCATGTAAGCAGCTCACAACAGCTGCTCCACCATCCTCTGGACGAGTACTGATATGAAGAGGGTAAAAAGGGTGTGCCTAGGAAGTTTGAGGGGAGTAGATGCTGGATTCAAGGCTCATGTTGGCTTTGGGAGATTCAAGGGCAGGCTGGTCCAGGCCATAAGGATCTTTGTGCTGGACTAAAAGCAGGAGCTGTTTCAGGTGGGTTTGCCAGGGGAAGAGGCAGGCAGCTCTGTGCATATAACTTGAAAGGTTCAGGCACAGCTTGATCCAGGAGCTCAAGAAATGTCATCAGGGTTTTCTCTTCCTCTCTTTCATTCTCTCTCCAGCCCCCACTGCAACCCCACCCCGCCCTGTCATCTGATGTCTTGCTTGTCTCTGCTTCTCTTCGTTCTGCATGCAGGCTCTCTCCAACTGCAGGAGAGATATTTTCAGAAGTCCCAGCCTCATACGTAACTCAACCATCCCAAAAGAAAACAAATACCTTCCTCCGACATCCACAGAGCAAACACAGGGAAGAACTTTCAGTAAATGGCCAAAAGGAGGAAGGAACTGTCTGCTTGGGGAATCTTCCCAGCACCTTTGGTTCTTACCTGATTCGTCTTAGGACTCATTCATTCAAAAACCCATTTCTTGAATGTCTACTCTGTGCCAAGCACAGGATACAGCAATAAGGAGGAAGAGCAAAGGGAAGAAGTTGAGTGACTTCAGGATGGGGTGGGGAGGGGGCGATTTGCTGTTCATGTTTTGGTGGCTCTTACAGGCTGATGTCTGAAACTCAGGGATTCCAAGTGGCTGAGACAGAGTGCATTGGGGAGCTTGTGATCCACGGGTGACTCCTTGTCAAGGGCAAAAAAAAAAAGGCCAGAAACAAAAAGTTTTTAAACTGACATTTCCCCAAATAGGGAAAAAAGCAGGGAAAAAACCTGAGAACCAGAGGCACAACGAGTATGAACATTGTCTGGTGCCCAGTGAGGAAAGTGCCACTTAGCAGATGTCCCAAAGGGAGGCTCCATATGTAGCTCCACTAAGGGAACTCTGGCTGGTCGGGGCAGGTGCCAGGGTTTTATTTCCATGAGGACCTAAGGGATACTCTGGGGGAGACCTTTTATTTGGGAATAATTTAAGATTCAAAAGAAGTTCCAAAAAAAAAAAGCATAGAGAGTTTCTGTGTACCCTTCACCCGGCTTTTCCCCAATGATAACATCTTACACAACCACAGTACATTTCCAACTAGGAAACCGACACCAGTGTAACACTATTAACTAAACTGTAGGTCTTAGTTGCTTTCACCAGTTTTACTGTGCACTCTCGGGAGTGTGCATGCTCTCAGAGTGCTGTGAAATGTTAGCACGTGTGTGGATTCATGTAACCACTGCCCCAATCAGGATTCAAACTGTGATATGGTGCTTTTGAGTGTCAATCCTGAAACAGATCCCAGCAAACAGAGGGAAGAGACCAGGCCCCCGCTTCTCCACTGCACCCGGCTCCTGGCCAGCAGGGAACGTGAGGAGACAGTATTTGGCAATGGAGGAGGGAGGATCATTTCCAACAAATACTAGGAGACGCTGCCTCCCTGTCTGTGTCTGGGCCTGAAGTGGCCATAAAACAGGGGGGCAAACACTGAAAGCAAGGCCACAACTTGGGGAGTCTATAACAGCTAGTCCTCTGGCTCTGGTTCGGTAGAGGAGAGTGGCTTCATCAACACTGGTGACAGCAGGAAAGGTGCCCAAGGCCCGTCTGGTTGGGTCATCCCACCAGCAGGCCCTGCAGCTGGAGGCTATATTGGCCACCAAGGAGATGCTCATCACCACCACCCCCTTCCACCTGGACTCAGGAGAAGCTGTCTCCACTGGGGATGGGCCAGCTGTGGATGCAGAGTCACAGTCTGCGTCCTTCTCCCTCGATTGCTCCCCGCTCCAGGGATGAAGCCACATTACAAGGGTAAAAAGGACAATGCAAAAGTCGAGGTGTTCTCTGGAGCTTTGCCTGAGACCCTGTAGGCTGCTGAGGGCTTTCCCCTCCTTTCTTAAAGATGGGGGGTTAAAAGCCCTAGAGGTCTTCCTTTTGTGAAGGAAGCTGTATTTTCTCCAAAGTACTGACAAGGTGTAATCATTTTCCTTCACAGAAATTGGCTGAAATCCTAGCCCAAACTAGGGCACAAAGAGTAGCAAACTCTTTAAAGACAAGAAAGCCCAGGAGGCCTCAGATGAGAAGCAATTTCCTGGTGCAAAGGGTGAGCTCGTGGCCGGCGTCTTGAAGGGATGGGACGGTCAAGGTCATGTCTCCTCCTGGGCCCATGCCAACGCATGGCAGTGCCTGTTCCTGAACAGGGCAGGTCAGGCAGATGCCATGGAGTGGGCCAGAGAAGTCCCATGTGGACTCTCCTCTCCCTGTTGGCAATGACAGGCACGCTCTTTCTGTTCTCTGCCAATTTTCCTCCCTTCACTCTCTGAGAAAGTGAGGGGACTGTGTCAGATTAGCTAAGAGGCCAGCAGTGACGCCTAGGGGCTTATCATTTGGACACATTAGGTCCCCAGTCTGGTCTCGGCCACAGCGCTCTTCTAGGGTCTCCGGTCCAAGTAAGAAGCTGCCTTGATTCTTCCCCCAGAGGGTTTGGGCTCAAAACACCCTCCAGTGCTGGGGGATGCCTTAGATGGTTAAAACTTAAGCTCATCACCAGTCACCATAAATCCCATCAGCTCCATCAGCCAAGGTTCTGAGAATACAAGATCAATAGGGAAGGGAATGGGCATTTAAGTCCTTGCTGTGTGTCAGTCCTGTGCTGGGTGCTGTATCTATACCCCATGAATTCTCATCAAGCTACAGTGGTGTTCTTACCTCCATTTTCCACACAAGCAAATGGAGGTTCAGTGAAGATATGTATCGAAGGTCTTCTCACTCGAAAGCAAGGGAAGCAGAACTTGAACCCGGGTCGGCCAGACTCCAGGATCTGTGTGCTGTCCACTGCTGTGTGATAGCTCCTGGTAAGCCCCTTTCGGTCATCAGATGGAAAAAGAGGGTGCCAGACACAGGGAGTGAGGGAGGCTCCTTCAAATCACTGCTTCCATTTTCCTAAGAGTCATGTGTGTTTCCTCCCTAAAGCCCTTATTCGTGTGTGCACCGGCCAAGGACAGACAGAAGACTCAGGTCTTCTGCTCATCTCTCAATTTCAGCCAAAGAAGCCTCTTCTCAACCTCGCTCTGTGCCCCACGGTGCCCTTCCCCTCTCTCCTGGTCCTCCTCTCCTGCTCTAAGTGCCCAGATTTCCAGCGACCTTCAGATTTGATATACTGAATGTCTCCAAAGGATATCCCCATTGACATTGAACATGCTGCTGTGTGGAGCTCAGCAATAAAAGGGGGAAATTAACAGGCATTTAAATTCTAAAATTAATGATAAGAGGTCAGAGGCTTCAGAACATCTGTTTCCAGCATTTTCAAGGGGGCCTTCAATTTGTGGGCGGCACTGAACCATGTGGTTTTCAGCAGTTAATTGTGACTTCATACAGCTCCTTGGCCAGGAGCTGGACAGTGTGACTCAGCCACTGCACTCACGTGCTTTGTGGCTAGCTCTGAGCAGTGTGTCCATTGCAGTTCAAGGTCCCAGATGGCTTGTGTAGGTTTCCATGAACCTCTGGAAAACCTGAGCCTGTATTCCCCCAAGTCTAAGAGGGCTAGAAACTGAGGATTCAAAAAAGAAGTCCTTGTGCCAAAGAAGGGAACTCAGTGCTTTATCCAATATGAGAGCCACTAAGCCAATCCAATATGACTATCCAATATGACAGCCACTAAGCCAATCCAATATGACTATCCAATATGACAGCCACTAAACCAATCCAATATGACTATCTAATATGACAGCCACTAGCCACATGTGGCTGTTAAGCATCTGAAATTTGGCCAGTCTGAACTGAGATATATTATAAGTATAAAATACATACTGGATTTCAAAGACTTAGCACGAAAAAAGTAATAATTTTATGTTGATTATGTCAATAAAATATAATATTTTGGCTATACAGTCGTGCCCCACATAACAATGTTTCAGTCATTGATGGACCACATATATGATGTGGTCCCATAAGATTAGTACCATACAGCCTAGGTGTGTAGTAGGCTATATCATCTAGGTTTGTGTAAGTACATTCTGTGATGTTCCCACAATGATGAAATCACCAAACAATGCATTTCTCAGAACGTATCCCCATCATTAAGCGATGCATGACTTCATTGGGATAAGTAAAATATTTTAAGGTCAATTTCAATGGTTTTATTTTATTTTTTTCAACGTAGCTACTATAGAATTTAAAATTACATGTGCGGCTCACATATTTCTATAAGTCACTATTGTTTAGAGCTTCTGTAGCTTGGTGTTTCTTGGAAGGGGGGCTGTTATCACCCTTAGAGAACCTTTTAGAAATTTTCAGGGCTCTTTGGTGTCATGCTGATTGGGGGAGGTGCTACTGACATACAGCGTGTTGAGTGTGAAGAATGTGGGGAGTCCCACAATTACAAGAGCAGTCTGATGCAACAAGAATTATCCTGTGACCACACCATATTGAATGTACCAACAGACTTGAGCTAGGTGAAAAATCGGTTACAATGATCTGAGCCTAGACCAAACTCTGTTTTACACATAAACACAAAGTATTTTTTTTTTTTTTGCACAAACTACAATTTCCAAGGACACATCTACTGTGTAAATCAAGGAAAGATTGTACTTTGTTTCATCTGGAATGTGACCAAATGTTGTCCATCATTTTAGACATTCATAGCACTGTTGGCAATGCTGCCCATGGTGTTTGAGTTGCCAGCATAACACATGACCATCATCACCATTCACTGCCATTCCACAGAGGTGTAATTCTCTGCCTAATTCACTGTATCTTCTAGAGCAGCTGTGCTTGAACAGTTGTATATGGAAATGCATATCATTTTATTTAAGTTACTTTCCCATTGTTTCCTCTATATTACAATTAGGACTTTTGTTTTTAAAAAATTATATGTGTAGGTAAATTATACTACTGAAAAGGGGTCTTAAAAATATTTTTTTTATTTTTACAGAAAAGGCATGTTGCATCTCATAGTATTACAAACCATCACTTGAACATATTCATGCCCTCTCTCAACTCAGGCGAGTTAAGTCTCTGCCTCTTAAATGCCTTCTCATTCTTTAGGTTTCAGATGTGGTGGCCCTTCCTCCAAATAGCCAAGTTGTCACTTGCTCTATGCTTCCCTGCACTCTGTGCTCCCCATCACCCCATCCTTCATCACATGGACAGTGACCGTCTATGCAATTATCATCTTCCTCCCCAAATGTGGGCTCCAAGAGGGTAGGAGCTATGTACAATTGGTTCATCACTCTAAACTCAGTGTCCAGTGACATGGCTGGGCACACAGAGTACATGCTCAATATTTAGTGAGTAAATAGAGATGAATTAATGGAGATGAGGGTGAGTTGGGATCTGGAAAGCTGTAAGGGTGAATGGAACTATGGGCCAAGAGGGTAGATATGTTTGACAGTTCTAAGAGAGCCCAATGCCTTGGACGTTGGTATAATAGAAAGCCTAGAGTCTGTGGAACACTGCATTGTGGAGCCAGGAAGATTTGGCTTTGAGTCCCAGGTCTGTTGCTCACTACCTTGGTCATCTTAGGAAAGTTGATTGACCTCTCTGCAGGAACAATAAGAGTACTTCCAGCATTTGTTGGGAAAGTTCATTGAGGACTGCTGGGAAAGCACTTAACACAGTGTCTGGCTAATAATAAGAGCTCAATAAACGTTAGCTACTGTTGTTGTTATTGAAACTCTTTCACAGAGGCTTGTTGTGGCTCTATCAGAGGCCCTGGTTGCCCCAATGTCAATGCACATGGACTGCAGGGAGTTCCCACAATTCTATAGCAAACAAATAACCTGATTTAAAAATGGGCAAAGGAACTAAAGAGATATTTCTCCCAAGAAGACATACAAATGACCAAGAGGTACATGAAAAAGTGCTCCACATCACTGGTCAATAGGGAAACGCAAATCAAAATCAATGAGATACCACCTCACACCAGTTAGGAGGGCTATTACATATATATATTTATATAAAAGACAACAAGTGTTGTTGAGAATGTGGAGAAAATGGAACACATACATTGTCAGTGGTAATGTAAATTGATGCATCCGTTATGGAAAACAGTATGGAAGTTCCTCAAAAAATTAAAAATAAAACTACCATATCATCCAGCAATCCCATTTCTAGGTATATATGCAAAGAAATTTAAATCACGATCTTAAGGAAACATCTGCACCCTCATGTTCACTGCAGCATTATTTACAATAGCCAAGACATGGAAGCTACCTGAGTGTCCAACAATGGGTGAATGGATAAAGAAAATGTGGTATATATCTACAACAAAATATTATTCAGCCTTAAAAAAGAAGGAAATCCTGCCATTTGAACAACATGCATGAGCCTGGAGAACATTATGCTAAGTGAGATTAGTCAGACATGGAGGACAAATACTACACGATCCCGCTTATATGTGGAATCTAAAATAGTCAAACTCATAGAAGCAGAGAGCGGAATGGTATTTCCCAGGAGCTGGGGGGAGGAGGGAACAGGGAGGCATCAGTCTAAGGCTATAAAGGTTCAGTTGTACAAGATGAATAAATCCTAGAGATCTACCATACAGCACGGTGCCCATAGTTCATGGTACTGTAGTGTATACTCAACAATTTGGTAAGAGAGTAGATCTTATGTTAAGTGTTCTCATCTCACACACACACACACAAATAATAAACAGAGTGGGAGGAACTTCTGCAGGTGAGGGATATGTTTATGGCATAGATTGTGGTGATGGTTTCATAGGTGTATACTTATCGCAAAGCTCATCAAGTCATATATATTAAATACGTGCAGCTTGTTGTCTGTCAATAATACCTCAATAAAACAGTTTTTCAAAAAAATTTAAGAAAAACAGTAACAAAGATCAGTTGACTAAAAAAAAATGTTAACTTCATCGAAAAACACCCTCACAGAAACACCCAGAATAGTGTTTGAGAAAATATCTGGGTATCCTGAGGCCCAGTGAGGTTCACACATCAAATTGACCATCACAGTTTGTATAACCGTGTCCCCCTAACCTGTATGTTCCTTGAGGACTAGTACTAGTGTCTCTAATCTCTGAATCTTAGGGTTGAGCACAACCAATACTCTTTCCTGACTAAGTGGACGGTGGTTCTGGCCCTGATGAGAAGACTCATATTTCTAGGTCTAGGTAGAAAATGCTACCTTCTCACTGACAGCCAATGTTACAATTCTTCCTTCAACCAAAAGTCATTAATTCTCAGGTCTAACAGGAAGCCTTGAACTGTTCATGCTGAAATGTAATCCCATTAAATCCCGTATAATGCTCAGTGGAGGAGAGAGTACGGATTATCACGCCTCCCTGGTATTGTAATCAGCATCGCCTCGAGCAAGGTAGGACAAGCAGCTCTTCACTGCCCTTCCAGTTTATGCCTCCCCTTGTGCATCCAAGATCACCTGCCTTCCGTGTCGGGGCAAGTCATCCGATGGACGCATTAGACCAAGGAGAAGAAGAGGACTAAGATTTCTACAAAGATACTTTGCATATTATCTAATTTAATCGTCAGAATAGCCATAGTATATTCTTTACATTTGACAAATGAGGTGTTTCAGAGAAGATACTTCAATTCTGGTTAAGTGAAAGTTGAGCCTCTGTTATATGATGGGAATGGGACTTGAATCCAGGTCTGCCTGGATCCAAAGGTCTTTGTCTCTCCAGGACTCGGTGCTGCCTCCCTTAGAGGAGTGGAATTATCCTGTCATTGTCCTGGGACACAAGCAGGATTGCCTGGAAAGCGCCTGAGGACTCTCCCCAGGTGGCCTGCAAAGAGCCAACTGGTACTAGAGGCTCCTCTTTCCCCAGCAGGTGGATGGAACCAACCTCCCCCAAGGTCTCCAGATGTGGGCAGCTGAGTTTCCAAAACATGGCTGAAAACAGCTGGTAGCAAAGCTCAGATCACTTGGTGCTCCCGTGCTTACTCCACGAGAAGGGAGAGCATTAGGGACGGAGGGTCTTCCACAAGCCAGCCCGCCAGCTCACCTGGGCCCCAGTATCCCCCCCACAGGCTGTCGAGAGAGCGGGGACTGCTCGGCTGCTGGCCCTTCTGCCAGCGGCTCCAGCCTGTACCAGTGCGGCCTCCTGGTGTTCACCCGGTCCTGCTGTGTGGCCTCTTCTCCTTGTCCCTTATTTTTAGATGGCACTTTACAGTTTACTTTCACATCTATTTCTTGCTTCATTTGCTAAATCAGAAGTTGTCAAACTAGTGGCAGTGCGCCAAATCCTGCTTGCTGCCTGCTTTGGTTATTGGGACACACCCAGCCCCGTTCTCACACGTTTCATCTGTGGCTGCTTTCCCAGTCCAGTAGCTGCTGCAGAGCCCATTATGGTCCACAAAGCTGAGAATATTTACTATCAGGCCCTTTACAGAAAATGTTTGCCAGCCTGCTCTTAACAACCCCTGGAGGCAAATGCAATTACTATCGTTATTTGCAAGTTACAAGTGAAAAAAACTTGGATGAAATCAAGTAGCCCAAAAGCCGAAATGTTTTCTTAAGGACACAGAACTGGTTGGAGAGTCAAACCCAAAGCCAGATGCTTTTGCTCCACGTAAGAATTCATCTTTCAGTGAGATGAACATAGGGAAGTGTCGGCCCCAGAGGGTGATTCTTTCTTTGTTTTTTTTTAAAGAATGTCCCTGAGCTAACATCTGTTGCCAATCTTCTTTTTTTTCTTCTTCTCTACAAAGCCCCCCAGTAGATAGTTGTATATTCTAGTTGTAGGTCCTTCTGGTTCTGCTGTGTGGGACAGCACCTCAGCATGGCCTGATGAGCAGTGCTAGGTCTGTGGCCAGGATCCGAACCAGCAAAACCCTGGGCCTCCGACGCGGAGTGGGAGAACTTAACCACTCGGCCACGGGGCCGGCCCTGAGAGGGTGATTCTTTGAGAATGTCTTTTAGGCCCAGTGACCTTGTCTTGGATAAAAAAAAATAGAGGCCAGTCTCTGTTCTTTAAACATGTTGGACAGTCAACACTCCTCAGTGCGTCAACGTTGAGAATCAGCCCTGAGCTGGAGGCTGCAGGCTTGGAAATGCCAGCCAAAAGGTCTGGAATATTCAGAGTTGATATTTTATTCACTTTTTATCTTCTAATTCAAAAAGCAAAGAAAGCTCTTACAAGCCACAGGTGTGCATGAAATAAATGTGAGAAAGCTATGCGAGGAAGGGAGCCATGAGCTCTTCTGGTGCAGCCGGGAAGCAGACTTCCAGGGGTGAATCTTCTCATGTAAGACTCTTCCCGCCCTCCTGCCCGGCCCCTCTCCACTCACAGAAGGAGTGGCAAAGGCAGCCGTGTTCAGAGTCATCACGTCCCCATGCTGTCTAGAATGAGATGCTTCTCATGGGTTGTTCTCATGTTGGCTCGTGTTTATAACACAGAGACTCAGAGGCTTTTGTTTCTGATAAGAACTTGTCATTTCCTAATGACATTTAGTAGGAACCAGACATCATCTCCTTGTGGCTCCATCCAGCAGCTTCTCACTCTCCCTGGCCGCCCTGGAGTGTTTACAGTGGTCTGAACATGAATGGTGAAAGGTGGGGGAGCCCACATGGACTTTATTCTCAAGCTTGGAAACCAGGGGTCTGTGGGGCTCTGACCAGGCAACCCCAATGTTGTGCAGAGGGAGGGACGCTTGAAAGGGAGGCGGCCCTAGTCCTGAGGCAGACATTTGAAGACAGAGCAACTTGGAAGAGAAAAAAAGGCAGGCAGGGTCTGGGCTAGAAGGTAAGGCCAACCAGGAAGGGAGAAGGGAGGAGCCTGCCAACAGCCATCAACCCTCCTGGGCCAGGTGAGTGTTGCATCTTGGAAATGGCTCCTCCTGGATCACGCAGTGCACAGCCTGTGCAGCCATAAATAGCAGCTCTGAGAAGCAACAATTTGTCTGGAAAATTTCTGTTACCACACCAGGTTCATTTTTGCCCACCATCCAGAAAACCAAACACCGAGACGATGAGATTGCAGAAGAGAGAGGGTTTAATCACAAGGCGGCCATGCGAGGAAACAAGACCATGAGTCTCAAATCTACTTCCCTGAAAATAGGGACTCAGGGATATTTATGGGGTAGGGGGCAAGGTGGTCTGAAATGTGGAGAGAGGTGATTGGAGGTGAGAGAGATGAGGTAATTGACGATCTGCGCAAGCGTAGTCAGACTCCATGCGTCTTCACAGGACCCATGCTCACAAAATGGCAGCATTAGCGTGATCTGAGGGTGGAGTTTTTAGCCTCTTGCTGTCAAAAGGTTGCCTATCGGACATCTGAGGGGGCCTGGTTGATGAGTTGGTGGTCTCAACTGGCCAGGAGTGGACAAAGGGGTTCTAATTCCTGAAGAACAGCTCACACACTCATTACCATGGTGACCCAGGCTCCAGGGAGATGCTATCTACAGGAACGCACTGGGAGTCAGATGACACTTTGCCTAAACAGCACAGTTAACAATGGGTGGTTAAACAGCTAAAAGCTATAATCAGTAATTACAAAAAGGAAAAAAACCTTTAGTTCCTAGCTACTTAATCATCAATGGCTAGCTCTCTGTTGGTTTCACTTTCAGAAACAAATTTTGGAAATATAAGATTGAGTCAAGCTTAGTAAGCATATGTATATATATATATATATATATATATATGGATCTTTGTGTATAGAAAGAATGAAAGAAGCAGAATAAAAATAAAATAAAATGAATGCTTCTGGGCTCATTGTGCTGAGCTGCATTATTAACGATCAAGGCCTTGCCTGGGAGACAGAGATCTAATAGAGGTTTTAAGAAGTCATTCTGCCTGGGCAGGTCAAAGGCGAGGAGCAGGAAAGAGGCCAATCTGAGACCCAGGTTTCTCCCTGGTGCCAGTGTTTCGTCTTCTCTCCACCAGAACCCTGAGCCAGGCCTGTTTTCCCAGCCAGCCCCACTCTTACCTCCACATCAATATTTTCCATCAATTTCCTTCCAGTACCCTTAAAAACAAGATGCTATCAGCTGTAGCCAATTTCATGCAGACTTTAAGGAAATGAAACACTGGGTTTGCTGGAAGATATGAGGGCAGAAGTTCTCAAACTTTCCTGTGCTCAGAATGCCCTGGAGAGCTTGGGAATACACTGATGACTGACCCCCAACTTCCGTTCAGATTCAGTAGTTCCTTGGGGGGGGGGTGGCCCAGGAACTTGCATTTCTAACAAATTCCCAGGTCAAGCTGATGCTGCTATTCTGGGGACCACACTTTGAGAACTACTGGATGACAGACTAGTAAGTTTAATAGCACTGACTTTGGAGCCAGACTGCTCCTGTGTGAATCTTGGTCCCACCCCTTACTATCTCTGTGACCAGGAGCAAGCTACTCAAACTTTGTGTACCTATTTCCTCAGCTATAAAAAGGTGTTTTGACAGGGATTAAATTAGTTAATAATACACAGAGTCCAGCCCATAGAATGCAGTGAGCAAGCCATTTCCTATCTTTGCCTCATTTAAAGAGGGAGAAGGACAAAGAGGAGGCAGCACAAGTGAGGGGAGGGGGACAGACAGGCAGGGCCAGGCAGTGGCCAGGGACCCTTCGGCCCTGTCCCTGTGTGGTGGGTGTTGGCTGCCCTGGTCGTCTCCCCACAGCCTACTCACAAACTCCCCACCGACGTTGTGTCACTGTCTTCCTCCCTGCCCCCCTCCTTTCCCCCAGGAGAGGAGGGAGAAAAGGAAGGGGCAGGTATCATGACTTCTTATCCACAAGGCACTGCAATGCTGCCGTCACCTTTGGTATTCTCCACACCCCTGGGAGTTAGACTTTATCAGATGCAGACACCTGACATTCAGAGGGGTCAAATGGCCCTCCCCACGCTCAGGAAGCCAAGGCACTCACTGGATCCAAAGCAGCAGCTCTATTTGGGCACCCCAGTAGCACAACTGGCCAACACCTCAGCTGGATTCCCCTTCCCTTTCTTTCTTCTAGAGCAAGGTCAGCGCCAATGTTCAAGGGCTCTTCCTGGGAAAGGACTCCTGGCAGAAGGATGGCTAAGGGTGATCCTCTCCATTCAAGAGGGTCTGGGGAATTCCCAAGCCGGCAGCTTCTCCAGCATCCCAAAAAAGCCTAAGGGGACAAGCACATGGCGGGCCCCTGTCCCTGCGCTTGGCCTGCAGTGGCAGATCTCAGCTCACAGCACTCATGGGACAGAGTGGCAGGGCTAACCTAAGAGCACTCAGGACACCCACGGGCAGCTGTTCAGAGGTTCCTCCTCCGTGTCAGGAGAGATGGGGGTGGGGGTGGAGCTGCAGGGCCAGAGGCCAGAAGACTGTCTCACTTTCAACATTCCGTTACCCACTGGAAGCCTGCACCATTAAGCGGGGGAGGGTGAGGGGTAGGATGTGGCAGCAGAATCCAGAACCTTCTCACTCCAGGGCAACTGCTTCCTCAAGGCCTCATCCTGCTCCTCCTCCTTTGCCCCAGGCTTCTGTTCTCACCTCCATTTGTCTCCTCTCTTCCTGTCTTGCCATTTCGTGGACTGATGACCACCTAGCATTTGACCTCTCCACCCATGAACTGGTCCAAGAGCAGCCCTGGTGCACAGTGGGCTGGAGGTCAGACAGACCGGGCCCTCTGCTCCCAGGTACCATCTGCTCCTACCCGCATTGTTGTTTGGTTTACCTAGTTGGGGTAGACAGTTGGATCATTGAGGAAAGCGCTGTGAAACTTCTCAAGTCCACGGCACATCCTACCTGTGTGTCCTGACCAACTGCCTTTCTGTTCAGGGAAAGGAGTTGTTTTCTTTCTAATCTGACTTCAAACCAAGTAACAACATCATCAGAGGGACTTGAAATGCCCAAAGCCACAAAGGCTGTCATCATGAATCTTTTTCTGCCCCAGTCAACTAAAAGTTTGATTCCAAGGAACGTCGTAAATTGCAGCTGGGTGACAGCTAAATACAACACAAACATGTCACAAACCTCATAAGCTGAGAGTGACAGAAACAGACTGAAAAATTAATATGTCATACACACATCTCTGGCTTGTCTGTTTTTCAGATTTAACCACATTTAAGCTTTTATCAGCACTAGATAATCTTCAGCCACCAAATAGTCCTTCTGGGATTGTAAATGTCTTTGAAATGAACATTTCCACACAGAATTCCCCTTGTGTATGAGAAGAGCTTGAAGGTGCTTTGTGATATGATTGAAAGGTGTTAAAAGGTACTTCCTGTCCCAAATCTTCCCTGCCACAGTGCCTGAAATTCCCACAATTAAGAGCATTTATCCGGGATATGACATTGAATTCAGAAGGCATCTGCTAAAATTCAGTTATATTCCCAAAACAGGTATCAGGTTGACCAGTTAGCACACAGCCCTCCCTCCATCTCTCCTTCCCGTTCTTCCTTCCTAAATGTTCTTGAGTGACACCTTAAGGGTTCTTAACTGAGGGTCCCGGGCATGGCCTTCAGCGGTTTCATGATGTGGTCTGCCAGTTTAGTGCATGTGTTACATGCACATAGATCTCTAGAGAGAAGTCTTGAACTCCCATTGTATTTCCAGGAGGTTTATGACTCCCCAAAGGGTAAGACTAATTAAATTCGTGTATTAATTTGACTAATTTAGAAGGTTGACCCAGGTCCTTGAAAAAGAAGGACAACAACCAGGCGACCTGGGAGGCAGGGGCTGTACACCCTCCTGCCAGGAAGGGCAAATCAGTTGGAGGGCCACACAGCAGACCCTGGGGAAAGTGGCCAAGGTCACATTTGACCCTCTTTGTGATTATGCCTAAAGATGACCTCTTATCTTCACATCTCCCTCCTCCGCACCCTCCCTCCAACAACTACACACTTTCTGCAGACTAACAATATATGATTTATTAAGCAAACACAGCACGACAGGTACTATGCTTAGCATGACATACATTGTCTTGTTTAATCCACACAACAACTTTTTGAGATCTGTTCTACTATTGCCCCATTTTACAGATGGTGAAACTAAGGCTTAGGGTGATTAAGTAACTTGCCAAGCTCATGCAGATAACAAACAGCAAAACTGGGCTCAGGTAGCCTTCCTCCAGAATCCATGCTTTTAACCACAATGTCAGTGGTTCTCAAACTTGAGTGGGCATCAAAATCACCTGGAGGGCTTATGAAAACTCAGATTTCTGGCCCCACTCTAGAATTTCTGATTAAGCAGCTCTGGAGTGGGGCCCAAGAATTGGTATTTCTAACAAGTCCCCAGATGCTGCTGATGCTGCTGGTCTGGAGACCCTCTGCCGTAAGGTGCATAAGTCCCTCCATTGCACAGGTTCTTTGCACAGGTTCCTTCCAAGACCCTGGAGGAATCCTAAAAATGTGTTCATAAGATCACATATTTTTGTAAAATTTAAGAAGACAAAACACTTGAGGGTTATTTTCTTAAAGGAGATCCTTAAAATTGTATAAGCTTTGGGGGAACCCAAAGGTTGGATTTTCCCCAGATCCTGGTATCTTCCTTCAGTCACATTTCTCCTGTTTTTGTCTCAGCCCTGGCTCCCAGTATAGTCCACACCCAGGAGCAATAGCTACCCCCAGCCCAGCAGGCTGGGACTCCACGGAGCTCTTCCGTCTGTCAGAGTTTATCTGTGGACAGATCTGTCTGCAGCTTTCAGATAAAGATAGAGCTAAAGTAGCCCAATGTATTAAAGTGGATGCCTCAGCCATCAAGACACCCTGGCAGGAGTCTGAGTTGGGATCTTAAGGGATGTTACACACGCCCTGGCAGGAAGGGAGGAGAGATGGAGAGGCCCCTTAGGACGCCTGAACCAGTGACAGCATTAGTGAGGGAACTCCTTCTTTACAGAACGGTGATAGAGGGAGTAGGGGCCTTTGTGTTGGTTGCTTCAAATCTTCCACCTGGCGGGAGCTCAACACCACCCCAAAAGTCTGGGAGCATGGTGTTTGAGAAGCAAGAAAAAGAGGAAGGCCAGAAATGAAAGTCTGACTGGACCTTTCTATGGTGACTTGGGGCTGGAGGACCCCACAGGAACTTGGTTACCCCTACCCCTCTCCCACCACTCAGCAGGCTGGAGGCCAGCACTGACCAGTAGAAATACAACTGGAGCCACAGATATAACTACACATTTTCTTATAGCCACATTAAAAAGGCCAGAAACAGGCAAAATTAATTTTAATAGTATATTTAATCCAATATACTCAAAATTTTATCATAACATATAACCAATATAAAAACTATTAATGAGTTTATTATTACAGTAGTCCCCCCTTATCTGCAGTTTCACTTTCTGTGGTTTTAGTTACCCAGTCAACCATGGTCCGCAAGCAGATGATCCTCATTCGGAGTTTTGTCAGAGGCTCAGCAGTAGCCTAATGCTATGTCACAGTGCCTGTGTCATTCTCCTCACTTCATCTCATTTGCCTCACTTCATCTCACCACGTAGGCATTGGATCATCTGACATCACCACAAGAAGAAGGGCGAGTTACCATACAATAAGATATTTTGAGAGTGAGACCACTTTCACATAAGTTTTATTACAGTATAATGTTATATGTGCTATTTTATTATTGGTTATTGTTGTTAATCTTACTGCGCCTAATTTATAAACTCAATTTATCATAGGTATGGATATATGGGGAAAACAGAGTATATACAGGGTTCGATACTATCCGCAGTTTCAGGCGTCCACTGGGGGTCTTAGAACATATATCCTGCAGATAAGGGGGGACTCCTGTATATTTAAATAAATTAAATTAAAACTTCACATCCTCGGTTGAACTTGTTTTTTCTCAAGTGTCCAATAGTCACTCATGGTTGGTATTGGAGGCATAGCTCAAGGAAAACACGGACTGACATCCTGGGCCTCCTGGGAGTTGAGATAGAATGGATGACGATGTCTATGTCCCTGAAACAGTGGTTGGAATAGCAGTGGTTGTCTGGAGACATCAAGGGGAAGAAGAGGGAGAGACTTTGGAATTTGGAGAAAAGCAAAAGGAGAAAATCCAAGATGGTTAGGATTCCTGTCATAGAATCTCATATCTCTGGAATGATTCCTTTGAACTCCTGTCACCCCATGCCCTCAGTCTATGGGGTGAGCAGGTTGTAGCCAAGAGAAGTGACGCTGCTATATAGGTTTGCTGGCTCCTCACCCCACAGGGCTCTGCCCAAATGTCACTTCCTCAGAGACCCCGGCCATCCTCTCTTCCTAGCCTTGTTTTATTTTCTCCACATGACCGTCTAAAATCGTATTTCTCATTTGTTGCCTTGTTTATTCTGTCTCGTCTCAAAAGAGATGTAAGTGGGGGCAGGTACCTTGTCTGTCTCACACACACTCCCAGCATCTAGAGCTGTGCCTGGCACATTGTAGGCCCTCAGGTATTTTGACTGACTAAAATATAAATATTTCATTAAAATGCATATAGAACTCTGATATTTGCAAGAATGATATTCTGAGACATTCACAGTTCTCCCAAGCATTTGATCTCCATAAAAAACAACCAGTTAAAAAAAAAAAAGACAAAGCCACACTGAGACGCTCGATAACTGTTTGACTCCAGCTCATCAGTTTCTGCAACGAGTCTAAAGCTCAAATGTTAACCTGCAGATGCCAGGTCTCCATGTTTCCACAGGCCTGGGATGGAGAGGGAAGAGTTAATAGTCCATCAGGGAGCTGAGGTCTTTGATTGTGATCACATTGATAATTTTCCTTCCATTAAGATGTTGAAGCCTTGTGGCTGTTCTAAGGATGACAGTAACACTTTAGTAAATAATGGTCTCTCCTGGCATAAAAATGCTGTATTGTGACGGTAAGAAAGGAAAAAGAGAGAGGAGCTTGGCCTCTTACCCCTATCTGCATGCGCAGTGCTGCTGTCCCTGGTGCTGATATTTTCATAGGCACACACCGTGGACCATGGCAGAATTTCCAGGAACGCTAGATGTATTTGTACTATTTTTATGTCTACTGATTGAAAACTGAACAAAGGAAGGTGAGATCTTGTCCTGACCCTGAAGTAGAACTAACTTGGGGGCAGTGAGATGAGACCATAAGCCATGTAACATAGACCCTCAGGTTCACTGCGCCTGGCCCAGGAACTAGGAATTTCCACTTGGCACTTGGCACTCCTCTTTGCTTCCTCTGTGGTCCCCAAAGCCCACACATGACATGTGAACTCTGTCCTGGCCTCTGAGTTGCCTGTGCTCTGCTGGGGCCGTTTTCCTTGCTCTCTGCCAGGCTTAGCTGTCCGCCTTCCCATGGTGGCAGTTGGATTGGACAGGAAGAGGAAGGGGCAAGGGATCCATCCCAGGGAGAGTGAGTTAGCAGGTTTCTGGATGTGGCCTTGCAGGCATTCCACCTGGTGCCGCTAGGATGGTGCCCTCCTGTCACATCTCCTTTCTCAGTCTGGTCTGTCCTCTTCCCTCTTCTTCATCAAGCCATATTCTTCCCTCCTCCTCCTCCTCCTATGACTCTCCCTTCCTGTCTTATGTCATTGTCCTCCCTCTGTGATACTACTGACCTCTATTTTTCAGGGTTCTAAGAATCCATATGTCTATTTAAGATGGATCTGACTTCTCTGAGGGCAGCATCTACTTCTTCTGCTTCCTTATAAGCCCTTCCTTGAAGCCTTTATTCCACAAAGTACAAAGGCTGGAGACTGGGTGATGAGGGCCCGTGAGGAGCAGGGTCAGAGGAGCCAAAGGGTGAGAGAAACAGCCAGACAGGTTGTAGGCAATCAGAGCACTGGAGAGTTAAGGATGCTGATGAAGGAGAGGGTTTCAAGGGGGAGATGAGGCAACCGAATTCTACAGAGACAGGGAGAAAGAGAGAGAAGGCACCAAATGGAGGCTTTTATTTCAAGAATTAGGAAATCACCAGAGCACTTGGAGAGGAACAATTTTGGCATAGTTTTAAGGAAAAGCTGGATTGAAGAGTGTTAAGAAGTGAATGAAGAGCAGTACCCAGTGTTTATAAGAAGCCCTTTCAAGCACAGCTCACCAAGTATAAATTGATGTGACCAGGTATTGAGCGCTTCAAAAATATTTAGACCCTTTGGCTCAGGATTTCATTTCTAGGCCTGGTGTATAGACAAAGATGTACACATAAGAATGTTTATCACAACACTACTTATAATCATGCGACAGTGAAAACCACATAAATGTCCAAAATTGGATATGAAAGATGAAATATTATTTAGTCATTACCATTATTATGTTTACAAAGAATATTTCATCACCTAGGATTACAATATCATGATTGAGAAAACTTAAGAATATAAAACACTGTATTTGGTATGGGTCAAATTTTGTTAAATAAAAAATTGGGATAGATCTCTCTATTTACCTACCATTTTTGTATCTAACCTCATAGATAAAAAGTCTAAAGAGGAAACCTGCTAGAACTTTAGTAGTCAGTGGTTATATCTGCATTGTGGGCTTATGGATAATTTTCATTTTCTTTTTTATATTTTCTGTGTTTTTCAAATTTCTTTAGTAACTATGAGTAATGCTTATAATTGGGAAAACGTAAAAGGTTTGCTTTTAAAATGGAATGAACCTGTGGTGAAGAAGTAGAATGATTGTTTTTTAAGAAGTTCGGAAGAGGCAGGAGGATCTCAGTTCAAGGTGGTGGCATAGGAGGCTCCCAAACTCACCTCTTCCTAAGGACACACCAAATCTACAACTACATATGGAACGATTTCCTCTCAAAGAAATCTGGAAACTAGCTGAGCAACTCCTACACATAGAGCAAATGAGTAAAAACCCACATCAAAACCGGTAGGAGAGGCTGAGAAACAGTCTAGCCATAAAGCCTACTCCCAATGCAGCAACTCACAACTGGGAGGGAACTCACAATTCCCAGCTTCTCCGTGAGGAATGAAGGGTTTGGACTCCACATCTGGTGCCCAAACTTTTAAGATTTCCACCTGAAAGATGGGACCCCAAAACATCTAGCTTTGAAAGCCAGTGAGGCCTGCATCCATGAGACCCAAAAGGCAACAGGGAACTAAAAGACAGTTCTTAAAGGACTCCCATGAACTCACCATGGCTAACACCTCAGGGCCTAGTGCAGAGGCAGCAGATTGAAGCAAGACCAGTCTTTACATGAAAGAAACCTATTTGCTTATCTTAAAAGCTTTGGCCTAAGGAGAAGACTTCTAATTTAACACACACGTAGGGGATGACTGCACCACTCTCTAGAGACCAGGGAGGCCAGTGGGCACCATCTTTGCATTTTCCCTTTGTCTCAAGCCAAGTCACTATGTGCCCCAGAAAAAAGCTCATGCACATGTCTGACACCCTGGTTTTTGCAACTGCCACCCAGAGGAAACTCACTGATTGCCTGGTTCTGGTGGTCAATGGGGCTTACATTCACAGGTCCCACTGGATTTCAACAAACAGAGAAACAGTACTTAAACAGCTATACCACCAGTGCACAGTACAGAGGCAGCAGACAGAAACATCCATCTTCCAGTCTTCCCCTGAAAGAGATATATTTGCATACTCTCAAAGCTGCTGCCTGAGGGTCCAGCTTCCAGTCAGCCTAAATCTAGGTGCTGACTGAGATCCTCCCCTTTGGGACACATCTAGGTCTTGGTACACCCTCAACTACTGGGATCCATTAAGAAAAAAGAGGGCTGCTTGGACAATCACAAAAGTTTGAGAGAGAACCAAGAGCTAGGGCAATTTTGAACAGTAAGTTTCATCTTTTACATGAGACCACTCCATCAAGACTGGGAAAGGGGGCTGTTTTATCTAATGCATAGAAACCAACACAGAGAGTCAAGGAAAATGAAGAAAGCAAGGAATATGTTCCTAATGAAAGGATAAGTAAAACCTTAGAAAACGATCTTAATAAAATAGAGATAAGTGATTAGTCTGATAAAGAGTTCAAAACAATGGACATAAAGACGCTCCCTGAGGTCAGGAGAACAATGCATGAACAAAATGAAAATTTCAAGAAAGACACAGAGAATATAAAAAAGTACCAAACAGAAATCACAGAGCTAAAGAATACAATAACAACTGAAAAATTCAACAGAGGGTTTCAACAGCAGACTAGATGAAGTGGAAGAAAGGATCAGTGAACTCGAAGACAGGGCAGTAGAATCCATTTAAACAGAGGAGCAAAAAGAAAAAAGAATGAAAAAGAGTGAATACAGCTTAAGGGACTTATGGGACAACATCAAGTGGACTAATATTCACTTTGTAGAAGTCCCTGAAGGAGAGGAGAGCTTACGTGAAGAGATAATGGCTGAAAACTTCCCTAACCTGGGGAAAGTAACAGACATCCAGATCCAGGAAGTCCAGACAGTTACAAATAAGATAAATCTGACAGACCCACACCAAGACTCATTATACTTAATCTGTCAAAAGTTAAAGGAGAGATTATTAACAGTAACAAGAGGAAAACTACTTGTTGCATACAAGGGAACTCCCACAAGACCATCAGCAGATTTTTCAGCAGAAATTTTGCAGGTCAGAAGGGAGTGGCATGATATATTCAAAGTACCGAAACATAAAAACTGCCAGCCAAGAATACTCTACCTGGCCAAGTTTTACTTTAGAATTGAAGGAGAGAGAGAGTTTTCCAGAGACGCAAAAGCTGAAGGAGTTCATCACTGGACAAGCCTTAGAAGAAATGTTAAAGGTACTGCCTTAAGCTGAAATGAAAAGGTAGTAGTTAGCCACAGAAAAACATATGAAAGTACAAATCTCACGGATATAGGTAAATATATAGTTAACTTTAAAATAATCTAATGTAATAGTGATGGGTAAATCACTTATAAATCTAGTATGAAAATACTAAACAATAAAAGACAGGAATAGTACAAATAAGTGTAACTACAATAATTTGTTTACGAGTACACTAGATTAAAAGATGTAAACTGTGACAGCAAAAACATAAAATGCATGGGGTAAGAATAAAAATGCAGAGCTTTGAGAATGTATTCAAACTTAGGTTGTTGTCAGTTTAAAACAGACTGTTATAGCTCTAAGATCTTTTATGTAAGCCTTGTGATAACCAGAAACCAAAAACCTACAGTAGATACACAAGAGAAAGAGAAAGAAATCTAAGCATACCACTACAGAAAATCATCAAATCACAAAGGAAGAGAGCAAGAAAAGAATAAAGGAACAAAGGAATTACAGCAGCCATAAAACAGTGAACAAAATGGCAATAGTAAATCCATGCCCATCAATAATTACTTTAAATATAAATGGACTAAATTCTCCAATCAAAAGACATCAAGTAGCTGAATGGATGAAAAATGAGACCCACCTATATGCTGCCTACAAGAGATTCACTTCAACTTTAAGAAGTCACACAGACAGAAAGTGAAGGGATGGAAAAAGATATTCCAAGCAAATGGAAACCAAAGGAAAGCTGAGATAGCTATACTTATAACAGACAAAATAGACTTTAAGACAAAGACTGTAATAAGAGACAAATAAGGTCATTATATAATGAGAAAGGGATCAACCCAACAAGAGGATATAACATTTGTAAATATTTATACACCCAAAAGAGCACCTAAATATATAAAGCAAATATTAACAGACCTAAAGGGAGAAATATACAGCAATACAATAATAGTAGAGGACTTCAATATTCCACTTGCATCAATGGATAGATCCTCCATACAGAAAATCAATAAGAAAACATTGATCTTAAACAACACATTGAACCAGATGGAATTAACAGATATATACAAAACATTCTGTCCACTAACAACTGAATACACATTCTTCTCAAGTGCACGTGGAACATTCTCCAGGATGGATCATATGTTAGGCCACAATACAAGTCTTAATAAATTTAAGAAGATTGAAATCATCAAGCATCTTTTCCAACCACAATGGTATAAACTAGAAATCAATTTCAAGAAGAAAATTGGAAAATTCACAAATATATGGAGATTACACAACATGCTACTGAACAACCAATGGGTCAATGAAGAAATGAAAAAAATATCTTGAGACAAATGAAAAAGGAAATACAACACCAAAATTTACGGGATGCAACAAACGCAGTTCTGAGAGGGAACTTCACAGCAACAAATGCCTATCTTAAGAAAAAAGAAAAATCTCAAATAAACAACCTAACTTTACACCTCAAGGAAGCAGAAAAATAAGAACAAATGAAGCCCAAAGTTAGCAGAAGGAAGGAAATAACAAAGATCAGAGCAGAAATTAATGAAATAGAGACTAAAAAGACATCAAAAAAGATCAATGAAACTAAGAGCTCGTTCTTTGAAAAGACGAACAAAATTGACAAACCTTTAGCAAGACCCATCAAGAAAAAAAGATAAAAGTCTCAAATAAATAAAATCAGAAAAGAAAGAGATATTACAACTGATACCAAAGAAATGCAAAGGATCATAAGAAACTACTATGAACAAATAAATTGGGCAACCTACAGGAAATAGATAAATTCCTAGAAACACACAACCTGTCAAGCCTGGATCATGAAGAAACAGAAAATCTGAATAGACAAATTACTAGTAAGGAGATTGAATCAGTAATCAAAAACCACTCAACAAACAAATGCCCAGGACCAGACAACCTCACTGGTGAATTCTACCAAACATTCAAAGAAGAATTAATACCAATCCTTCTCAAACTCTTCCAAAAAACAGAAGAGGAGGGAGCACTTCCAAACTCATTTTCTGAGGTGAGCATTACCCTGATACCAAAACTAGACAAGAACACTACAAGAAAAGAAAATTACAGGCCGATATCCCTAACGAACATACATATAAAAATCCTCAACAAAATATTAGCAAACCAAATTCAACAATACGTTAAAAGGATCATACATTATGATCAAGTGGGATTTTGCCCAGGGATGGTTCAACATCTGCAAATCAATCAACGTGATACACCACATTAACAAAATGAAAAATAAAAACCACATGATCATCTCAATAGATGCAGAGAAATCATTTGACAAGATCCAGCATTCATTTATGATAAAAAACTCTCAATCAAATGGGTTAGAAGGAAAATGCCTGAACACAATAAAGTCCACATATGACAAACCCACAGCTAATATCATACTCAATGGAGAAAAGCTGAAAGCAATCCCTCTGAGAACAGGAACCAGACAAGGATGCCCACTTTTGCCACTCTTATTTAACATAGTATTGGAAGTCCTAGCCAGAGCAATCAGGCAAGAAAAAGAAATAAAAGGGATCCAAATTGGCAAGGAAGAAGTGAAACTGTCACTATTTGCAGATGATGTGATTTTATATACAGAAAACCCTAAAGAATCTACCAAAAACTTTTAGAAATAACAAATGAGTATGGTAAAGTTACAGGATACAAAATCAATATACAAAAATCAGTTGCAGAAAGGCATCTAAATTGGAACAGAAGAATTAAAACTGTTTCTAACTGCAGATGACATGATATTATATATAGAAAACCCTAAAGACTTCACCAAAAAAATTGTTAGAATAAACAAATTCAATAAAGTTGCAGGATGCAAAATCAATATACAAAAATTTGTTGCATTTCTACACGCTAATAATAAACTCTCAGAAAGTGAAATTAAGAAAATAATCCCATTTACTATTTCATCAAAAAGAATACAATAACTAGGAATAAATTAACCAAGGAGGTGAAAGGCCTCTTAAGATCATAAACTATAAGACATTGAGGGGAAAAAAGTGAAGGCGACACAAATAAATGGAATATCTCCCACTCATGGATTAGAGGAATTCACAGTGTTAAAATGTCCATAATACCCAAAGCAATCTACAGATTCAATGCAATCTCTATCAAAATTCCAATGGCAATTTTTACAGAAATAGAACAAATAATCCTAAAATTGGTATGGAACCACAGAAGACCCTGAATAGAGAAAGTAATACAGAGAAAGAAGAGCAAAGCTGGAGACATTGCACTTTCTGATTTCAAACTATATTGTAAAGCTATAGTAATCAAAATAGTATGGTATTGGCATAATAACAGATACATAGATCAGTGAAACAGAATAGAGATGCCAGAAATAAACCCACACATATATGGTCAATTAACATATGATAGAGGAGCCAAGGTTATATGACGAGGGAGAGTACAGTCTCTTCAATAAATAGTGTGGGGAAAACTGGACAGCCACATGCAAAAGCATGAAACTGGACCACTATTTTACACTATATAAGATATCAGCTCAAAACTTGAACATGAGACCCAAAACCATAAAACTCCTAGAAGAAAACATACGCAGTAACCTCCTTAACATTGGTCTTGGCAATGATTTTTTGGATTTCACATCAAAACTAAAGGCAACAAAAGAAAAAGTAAACAAGTGGGACTTCATCAAATGAAAAGACTTCTGTATATCAAAGGAAACCATTTACAAAATGAAAAGGTAACCTACCGAATGGGAGAAAATATTTGCAAATCATATATCCAACAAGGGATTAATTTCCAAAATTTATAAAGAACTCATACAACTCAATGGTTAAAAAAAAAAATCTGATCAAAAAATGGACACATGATCTGAATAGACATTTTTCCAAAGAAGACATAAAATGGCCAACAGGTACATGAAAAATGTTCAACATCATTAATCATCAAGGAAATGCAAATCAAAACTGCAATGAGATATCACCTCAGACCTGTTAGAAACGCTGTCACCAAAAAGACAAGAGTCGGCAAGAATGTGGAGAAAAGGGAGTCTTTGTACACTATTGGCGGGAATGTAAATTGGTGCAGCCACCTTGGGAAACAGTGTGGAGGTTCCTCAAAACATTAAAAACAGGGCTACCATATGATCCAGCAGTTCCACGTCTGGGTATTTATCTGAAGGAAATGAAATCAGTATCTCAAAAGATATCTGCACCCCATGTTCATATCACCATTATTTACAACATCCAAGACACAGAAACAACCCGTGTCCTTCAACAGTGAATGGATAAAGAAAATGTGGTATATTTATGGAGTGGAAGATTATTCAGCCATAAAAAAGAAGAAAACTCTGCCATTTGCAACAACGTGAATTGACCTTGAGGGCATTATGCTAATGAAATAAGTCGGACAGAGAAAAACAAATACCGTATTATCCTACTTGTATGTGGAATTAAAAAAAATTAACTCATACCGAGAAAAGATTGGTGGTTACCAGAGGCAGGGGTTGGGAGCGGTTGAACTGGGTGAAGAAGGTCAAAAGGTAGAAACTTCAAGTTGCAAAATGAGTAAGTCCTGGGGCTGTAATGTACAACGTGGTGACTATATTTTTTTAATTAAAAAAGGAGAAAAATTCAGTTGAAGTGATGGGGAGAAAAGATGGTAATTCAAGGTGTAGCAAGGTTTGGGAAGGCTTGGTTTAGGCTTATTTTTTAAGACAGGGTACAATAGACCCTCCTTTTAAGCAGAGAAGAATACAACAGGGAGAGTGAACTCGAAGACCCAAGGGAGAGAGTAATTAATAAGAATGACCACAGCCACAGGGGCAGATCAGTAGCAGGAGGAGAGACGGTCTTAGAGGCAAGAGGGACCCTTCTTTACTGAGTTGCTCCAAGGTGGAGAGAAGGAGGGGAGAGGAGCCTGGAGTAGCCTCAGTAATGACCTTGTTCTGCTCTAGTACAGAGCATGAGGCCCAGGGATGGGGTTGGGCTAGGGCATTAGGAGAGAGGAAGGCACTTTGTCTGCATGTCCACACCTGGGACCAGAATCCTTTCCGCCTTCTTATTAAAATACGTTCCAGGCATCCACAGCTGTGCTCCCACTATTCTCCCTTCCAAAGAATCTTACACAAGCAAGACATATAGATGTAGTCTGTTGCTGGTCACAGGTATTGCACTCTGCAGGTGGCTACTGGAGGGAGCCTAGGGGAACACAGAGGAATGGTGTCTCCTCCTGGGAGTCACTGCAAACTCATCTGGTCTAAAGCTGAGGCCATTGCCACCTTGCCCAAGCCAGCTGTCCTTGAAGATTGCTATTCTTGTTAAAGGCTCTGAGGTCCAGACATAGGGCTGAAACCAGAGCCATCTTTGACATCTTACTCTTCGAGGATCCTCTCAACTCTTCCTTTTAGCGTCTCCTGTGCCCATCTCAGGAATATTTTTACTCTCACTGTTGGCCTCAGGTCCTAATCACCTCTCAGAGGGATGACAAAATTACCCACCAGCTGGTCTCTGTCTCCAACCTGTTCACACTGCCCTCTGCTTCTGCAGCACCTTGCTCTCCTTGGCTTAGGGGCCTTTGGTGATGCTGTTCTCTCTTGGTGAAATGCCCTTACTGTCTTCTCTTGGCCAACTCCAGTCACCCTCCAGACTCTCCCACTCTGACTCTCCCACTCAGGTCCAGCCTCTCCCTGGCACAGAGTAGGCTGTGCTGTGACTGTTGACTTCTCTGTGCAATCTGCAGGACTGTGTGAGGACAGGAGCACGGTTCTATTTGTCCTGTTATCCCAACATCTAACCTGGTCTCTGGCACTTAGTGTGAGTGCTTGGTAAGTGTTTGATGAAGGAAGAGCTGAATGAAAGAGTGAGGGTCACAGTTGATTCTACTCCAGTTAACGGACTAGAGCACAGGAACTAACACTTGCGCTGTGTCTACTCCAGGTGCTGCACTAGTGTTCTAGGTGCTTGCAAACGCTATTTCAATAAGTCGCAGATCAACATGGGGTGGTAGATGTTGTTCTTACTCTATTGCAGGTGAGGAAATAGGCTTAGAGAGGGAAGAGTTTACTCAAGACGCCCAGCTAGCACCCACGACTGTCCAACTCCACAGTGCCTTTAATCATGAGCTAGCTATCATTACACTCTCTCTCCCTCCCCAGTTAAACTCCCTAGTGAGTGCAAAGCTTAGGGAACTAGGACGTTCCTCCTCTGCATAGGAGTTTAGGGCTTCTAACAAATAACCTTATGTTATCTGTGCATCTTTAAATATCTATTTCTTATCTTTGTATCAGGCCTAGAGCTCTTGGCAGGCAGGAACTGTGTCTTATTCATCTTTGGCAAATTTTAGGTATTTTGTAAATATTTACTGACTTGATTATCCATCAAATTATTTATTGATTTATTAAGTGAAACTATGAGAGTGAATTTTCTGGAGGCAGGGCAGGAAGTATTTTTGAGCAGATGGCCCTTTCCAGCACCCATCAAATTATGCTAGATGGGTCATTTTCTAAGCACGGGGCTAGCCCTGAGGCTGTAGATGGAACAAATTTAAATTCATGATGAATTCATTAAAAATTCCAGGACAAGAAAATCTTTCAGGAGCACTAATGACAACCCCATTTAAAACTAAATTAATTCTGTGTGGTCTAAATGTTATTATAGTAAAATGCGAAAGAACGTAATTGTGAGGAGATACTGCTTCTGAAAAGGAATCCATCGAAAGAGTCAATCATCCAGGCTCAGCTATTCGTTAATCCTACTTGACATCTGTTACATCACTTTTCTCAGTTCATTTATTCAACACGTGTTTGTGGAGCACCTGTTTAGACAATGCAGGGGGGACTGGCTGCGTGGGAAGTGGCAACAGAAATGGAAACTGTGATCCTTGCTCTGGAGGTCTTTGCTGCTCCAACTGTAGTCTGAAACCCAGCACATCGAGAGTTTAATGAAACTCCTCCGTGATATGGCTGCCTCAGCATCAATTTTGTGCGGCCAAGCGGCCTGCAGGGGCCTTCAACTGACCCTCATGCAAGCAGATGACCTGGATAACAGCCCCCAGGGTCACAAGTAAATGTAAGTTCCTGACCTGACTCCTTCCCTTTGTGCACCCTTTAGATAAGGCCCCCATGAAACTTACTAAAATTTGCTGTTTTGGGTTTGAATTGACCAATCATGCCTTAGACAGGGAACCCCAAATCACTCCACCCACAGACCCTAATAAAAGCTCGTGCCCGAGGTCCTGATGTGCTCTCTGCTTATTCCCTGCCATGGCTTCCTCACATGGCCCCTCGAGGAGGCCCCTCAAGGTGTACTCCTCCAGGATCTGTAAGGAATAAACCTACTTCAGTTTCCTTTATGTTCTTCTGTTTAACCTCAGCTCACCATCCAACACCTTGGGGCTCACATTGAACAAAGACAACACAGCAGCAGCAGCACTGGGAGCTTGTTAGAAAGGCAGGCTCTCAGACCCCACATCAGACCTCCTGAGTCAGAATCTACAGTTTAACAAGATCTCCCAGTGATCTGAATGGCCATTAAAGTCTGAGAGCCACCATGGAAATCACTACCGTCTAGTTAGCCATACAGGGCAGTCAAATGAGGTAACGTCTCAATGATATTGAACCTTCCCCTTAAGGTCTACCCTAGACGTATATCAAATCATTTTGTTCTACTCTTTAAACTTACACAATGTTATATGTCAATTATATCTCAGTAAAGCTGGGGGGAGAGCAAAGGCCTCCCCTGAACACCTCCTTCACTCCTGCAACCCGGATCCCTCCCCACCACCACCCTCATCATCTCCTTACCTGCTCTATTTTTTTTATGACATTTGTCACCTCCTAACATATTACATCATACACAGTTATTGCATATATAGTTCACTCTCTGTCTCCTCCTGCTGGAATTAACGTCCACAGAGGGAGGGATCTTTGTCTGCTTTGCTGACCGATACACCCCAATCATTACCAGTTTGAGCTCCTCAAGGGCAGAGATGTTTCTGATGTTCTTCTAGCCCCCAGCTCAGCCTGAGGCTTTCTAAGTGCAGAACAAATGTTTCTTAATATTAGGATACAGATTGGCTGGCTGCTTCCAGGGCCCAAAGACCCTCCTCTAGCACAGGACTTCCAGGCTGTCTCCTTGTTCTGAGTCAGTGGAGAGCAACCCAGAGACTGCATGCCTCGTGGGTAGTATGACCATGTCATCCAAACTGGGATGCTTTTGAGCTTGGCGGTGGGGCACTGTTAATAATTCTACAGATACAACAGGTATACATGGGGACTGTCTCAAGCAATTGTGACCTTATTTATGGGGCCCAGTTTACTGTAGTCTACAATCCAGTTCCGGGAGGATGGATTAGAAAGTTGTCTCCATTTTCTTCTTATATACACTTCTCATATACATATAATACAGATATTATATTTTGTGTCAGTGCCAATTTTCTCACTGAGATTCTCCTAAGAAATAAAGTAGATTATCCATATTGTAAACATATTTTGTTTCTATGGTGTGCAATAATGCTATTTTTATTAGAAAAGGGGAAATGTAAGCATACTTATTTTTCCAAAATTGGCCTTTATGCAGAAAGGATTGTGTGTCCCAACACTAAGTGGAGGAAATGGCAAGTACAAGAGTGTGGAGGTGTTGGTGGGATGGGCAGGCAGGACCCCATCGCATTACCCTTATGTCTCTTCCTGACTATGGCTGGGGCATGACTGGAAGTATGAACTTCAGTAATCACAGGACTCACCGAAGGCTGCCGAGACCTGCTCCTTCCAGGGGAACTAAAGGAAGGGCTAATTCCCAGAGAGGGGACTGTGACTAATTAGTCTAAATTAGATTGACTAAAGGATGGGGTCGATGGAAGGAGTTCTCAGGGATAATTACATCTGCTCAGGAGGCTCCAATTCCAGTGCTCAGTATCTGGCCGTGCTTTGGAATCAATGCCTACATGTCGTCTGTTCCCCCTTTCCTTCTCCTTTGAGTGCCAACTTCACCCCCACCTTTTGTCTTTTCCATTTCTGCTTTCCCTTATCTTGCAGTTTCCTACACCTCCTCCAATCTTTTGTCTATAAACACGTGATCTTAGAGGTTCTGGCTCCTCATGCATAACAGATAACATGACATTAATTTACTAAAATTTGAACGAACTATTTTATAGTCATAAGAACATAGGAAAATGCCCTAATTTACCCCCTAAATTAACATAGTCTTTGCTTATGTGTTTGCCTTGCACAGCTGTTCACCATTTGAAGAGGCCATCACAATGCTCAGAAGATGATCAAAGAAGCTACTTAAGAATAACATGCTGCCTTTTTAAAAAACCAATGCCCACGCTGAACTCAGAATGGTAATGAGCTCAGGCAGGAGCCCAACTGAGACCTCCACGGCCGTCCCACCCAGCTGGGATATTTGCATTTTATACAAACCATTTTATGATGCTATAAATTTCACATTTTTATAGTTACAGGTCTTAATCATCATGAATACCATTTCTGCACGTATCTTTGGTAAACGGAATTAAAATCTCCTCATGATCTGAAAATGCTAAATTGTTAATAGCTTTTCTAGGGCTCTGTGGCTTGTTTTGACCTCTGATGATTTCATCATTGTTTCTGCATATAAAAATCACAATTTAGGCTCATGAGCTTAATGTCAGTCTCCAGGCATTTTTCAGTCCATTTTTGCTGCTTTTTGATATTCTTCAAGATAGAGGAACAGGGTTTGAAAAGCAGTGAGTATATTGGTTGAAGCTTATAAATCCACTTCTTATACCAAGTTACTTTATAAGGCACCTGAGTACAAAATAATGCACAGACCAATTTGTAAACCCAGCATAAACTATAAACACCACTACCTATTGTCACACTTTAAAGCATTCATTTGTAACATGCAATCACAATGTGTAATCCATAGTTTTTTAGTTGTTTTGGTCAGTATTTGGCTCTTAAACAAATCTGCTTTTCCATTTAGCATCTTTTTCTTAGAGATTGCTTTAACCTCATTCATTTGAAGTTTTGAACTTACCCTTTCTGTATTTGCTACTTTTTAGGTCACAAAGCTTTTTAATGCAGACTCGAGCAAATTTCTTGGATCTAGATAAGCATTTGATTTAAAAGTCATCATCAAGCTATTGAATAACTGTGTTTATGAGCCCTGAATGCTCTTCTATTCTTCTGAGTTTTTTGTTCACGTGTGTTTTCTTTATCAGTTCTGTACGTTTGGGGTAAAGAACATAAAGAAGGAGATGTGTTCACAAGACAGTAAATTTAACAAGCTGTTTTTGATTTAACCATGAAATGAAAGCTTGTGCTTCTTTGAAAACATCTTTTACATGAAGCAAAGGCATTGATTTCTTTCTCCCGTCATTAGCTGCCTGAATTGATCAACGAATTCTTGGTATATCCTGAGCAGACCACGGACAGGGATGGGGGTAGGGTTTGGAAAGTGGTGAATGTATTAGTTGAGGCTTACAAACCCCTTTTTCACACCAAGTGTGTGTAGTTGATGGAGCAATGGGGCTATAGGAAAAGTACTAAATTTCCATGGGAATAAATAGAAACTGAAGAACTGGGACTTATCTGTAAAGAGTACAACCTGTGTGTCTGACA